>NW_027446186.1:0-75843 GCF_038048845.1 Mixophyes fleayi | reverse complement strand
TCTTTTAGAAACAATGATTTACATCAATCCTTTTACATAATTCGTGTTTCTCATGACATTTCTAACATTCACACAACTATCAACTTTCTAAGTCTTTCTGAGCAGGAGAAATCGCAAAACATAGTCATTTCTTCATTGCCGTCCAAAAACAACGCTTTTTTGCATTTCTTTCTCACTTTCTCTTGTAAACAATGATTTACATCAATCCTTTTACATAATTCTTGTTTCTCATGACATTTCTAACATTGCCCACAATTATCAACTTTCTAAGTCTTTCTGAGCAGGAGAAATCGCAAAACATAGTCATTTCTTCATTGCCGTCCAAAAACAACGCTTTTTTGCATTTCTGTCTCACTTTCTCTTAGAAACAATGATTTACATCAATCGTTTTACATAATTCTTGTTTCTCATGACATTTCTAACATTGCGCACAATTATCAACTTTCTAAGTCTTTCTGAGCAGGAGAAATCGCAAAACATAGTCATTTCTTCATTGCCGTCCAAAAACAACGCTTTTTTGCATTTCTTTCTCACTTTCTCTTGTAAACAATGATTTACATCAATCCTTTTACATAATTCTTGTTTCTCATGACATTTCTAACATTGCCCACAATTATCAACTTTCTAAGTCTTTCTGAGCAGGAGAAATCGCAAAACATAGTCATTTCTTCATTGCCGTCCAAAAACAACGCTTTTTTGCATTCCTGTCTCACTTTCTCTTAGAAACAATGATTTACATCAATCCTTTTACATAATTCGTGTTTCTCATGACATTTCTAACATTGCCCACAATTATCAACTTTCTAAGTCTTTCTGAGCACGAGAAATCGCGAAACATAGTCATTTCTTCATTGCCGTCCAAAAACAACGCTTTTTTGCATTTCTTTCTCACTTTCTCTTGTAAACAATGATTTACATCAATCCTTTTTAGATAATTCTTGTTTCTCATGACATTTCTAACATTGCCCACAATTATCAACTTTCTAAGTCTTTCTGAGCAGGAGAAATCGCAAAACATAGTCATTTCTTCATTGCCGTCCAAAAACAACGCTTTTTGCATTCCTGTCTCACTTTCTCTTAGAAACAATGATTTACATCAATCCTTTTACATAATTCTTGTTTTTCATGACATTTCTAACATTGCCCACAATTATCAACTTTCTAAGTCTTTCTGAGCAGGAGAAATCGCAAAACATAGTCATTTCTTCATTGCCGTCCAAAAACAACGCTTTTTTGCATTCCTGTCTCACTTTCTCTTAGAAACAATGATTTACATCAATCCTTTTACATAATTCGTGTTTCTCATGACATTTCTAACATTGCCCACAATTTTCAACTTTCTAAGTCTTTCTGAGCAGGAGAAATCGCAAAACACAGTCATTGCCGTCCAAAAACAACGCTTTTTTGCATTTCTTTCTCACTTTCTCTTGTAAACAATGATTTACATAAATCCTTTTACATAATTCTTGTTTCTCATGACATTTCTAACATTGCCCACAATTATCAACTTTCTAAGTCTTTCTGAGCAGGAGAAATCGCAAAACATAGTCATTTCTTCATTGCCGTCCAAAAACAACGCTTTTTTGCATTCCTGTCTCACTTTCTTTTAGAAACAATGATTTACATCAATCCTTTTACATAATTCGTGTTTCTCATGACATTTCTAACATTCACACAATTATCAACTTTCTAAGTCTTTCTGAGCAGGAGAAATCGCAAAACATAGTCATTTCTTCATTGCCGTCCAAAAACAACGCTTTTTTGCATTTCTTTCTCACTTTCTCTTGTAAACAATGATTTACATCAATCCTTTTACATAATTCTTGTTTCTCATGACATTTCTAACATTGCCCACAATTATCAACTTTCTAAGTCTTTCTGAGCAGGAGAAATCGCAAAACATAGTCATTTCTTCATTGCCGTCCAAAAACAACGCTTTTTTGCATTTCTGTCTCACTTTCTCTTAGAAACAATGATTTACATCAATCGTTTTACATAATTCTTGTTTCTCATGACATTTCTAACATTGCCCACAATTATCAACTTTCTAAGTCTTTCTGAGCAGGAGAAATCGCAAAACATAGTCATTTCTTCATTGCCGTCCAAAAACAACGCTTTTTTGCATTCCTGTCTCACTTTCTCTTAGAAACAATGATTTACATCAATCGTTTTACATAATTCTTGTTTCTCATGACATTTCTAACATTGCCCACAATTATCAACTTTCTAAGTCTTTCTGAGCAGGAGAAATCGCAAAACATAGTCATTTCTTCATTGCCGTCCAAAAACAACGCTTTTTTGCATTTCTTTCTCACTTTCTCTTGTAAACAATGATTTACATCAATCCTTTTACATAATTCTTGTTTCTCATGACATTTCTAACATTGCCCACAATTATCAACTTTCTAAGTCTTTCTGAGCAGGAGAAATCGCAAAACAGTCATTTCTTCATTGCCGTCCAAAAACAACGCTTTTTTGCATTCCTGTCTCACTTTCTCTTAGAAACAATGATTTACATCAATCCTTTTACATAATTCGTGTTTCTCATGACATTTCTAACATTGCCCACAATTATCAACTTTCTAAGTCTTTCTGAGCACGAGAAATCGCGAAATATAGTCATTTCTTCATTGCCGTCCAAAAACAACGCTTTTTTGCATTTCTTTCTCACTTTCTCTTGTAAACAATGATTTACATCAATCCTTTTACATAATTCTTGTTTCTCATGACATTTCTAACATTGCCCACAATTATCAACTTTCTAAGTCTTTCTGAGCAGGAGAAATCGCAAAACATAGTCATTTCTTCATTGCCGTCCAAAAACAACGCTTTTTGCATTCCTGTCTCACTTTCTCTTAGAAACAATGATTTACATCAATCCTTTTACATAATTCTTGTTTCTCATGACATTTCTAACATTGCCCACAATTATCAACTTTCTAAGTCTTTCTGAGCAGGAGAAATCGCAAAACATAGTCATTTCTTCATTGCCGTCCAAAAACAACGCTTTTTTGCATTCCTGTCTCACTTTCTCTTAGAAACAATGATTTACATCAATCCTTTTACATAATTCGTGTTTCTCATGACATTTCTAACATTGCCCACAATTATCAACTTTCTAAGTCTTTCTGAGCACGAGAAATCGCGAAATATAGTCATTTCTTCATGCCGTCAAAAAACAACGCTTTTTTGCATTTCTTTCTCACTTTCTCTTGTAAACAATGATTTACATCAATCCTTTTACATAATTCTTGTTTCTCATGACATTTCTAACATTGCCCACAATTATCAACTTTCTAAGTCTTTCTGAGCAGGAGAAATCGCAAAACATAGTCATTTCTTCATTGCCGTCCAAAAACAACGCTTTTTTGCATTTCTTTCTCACTTTCTCTTGTAAACAATGATTTACATCAATCCTTTTACATAATTCTTGTTTCTCATGACATTTCTAACATTGCCCACAATTATCAACTTTCTAAGTCTTTCTGAGCAGGAGAAATCGCAAAACATAGTCATTTCTTCATTGCCGTCCAAAAACAACGCTTTTTTGCATTTCTGTCTCACTTTCTCTTAGAAACAATGATTTACATCAATCGTTTTACATAATTCTTGTTTCTCATGACATTTCTAACATTGCCCACAATTATCAACTTTCTAAGTCTTTCTGAGCAGGAGAAATCGCAAAACATAGTCATTTCTTCATTGCCGTCCAAAAACAACGCTTTTTTGCATTCCTGTCTCACTTTCTCTTAGAAACAATGATTTACATCAATCGTTTTACATAATTCTTGTTTCTCATGACATTTCTAACATTGCCCACAATTATCAACTTTCTAAGTCTTTCTGAGCAGGAGAAATCGCAAAACATAGTCATTTCTTCATTGCCGTCCAAAAACAACGCTTTTTTGCATTTCTTTCTCACTTTCTCTTGTAAACAATGATTTACATCAATCCTTTTACATAATTCTTGTTTCTCATGACATTTCTAACATTGCCCACAATTATCAACTTTCTAAGTCTTTCTGAGCAGGAGAAATCGCAAAACATAGTCATTTCTTCATTGCCGTCCAAAAACAACGCTTTTTTGCATTCCTGTCTCACTTTCTCTTAGAAACAATGATTTACATCAATCCTTTTACATAATTCGTGTTTCTCATGACATTTCTAACATTGCCCACAATTATCAACTTTCTAAGTCTTTCTGAGCACGAGAAATCGCGAAATATAGTCATTTCTTCATTGCCGTCCAAAAACAACGCTTTTTTGCATTTCTTTCTCACTTTCTCTTGTAAACAATGATTTACATCAATCCTTTTACATAATTCTTGTTTCTCATGACATTTCTAACATTGCCCACAATTATCAACTTTCTAAGTCTTTCTGAGCAGGAGAAATCGCAAAACATAGTCATTTCTTCATTGCCGTCCAAAAACAACGCTTTTTGCATTCCTGTCTCACTTTCTCTTAGAAACAATGATTTACATCAATCCTTTTACATAATTCTTGTTTCTCATGACATTTCTAACATTGCCCACAATTATCAACTTTCTAAGTCTTTCTGAGCAGGAGAAATCGCAAAACATAGTCATTTCTTCATTGCCGTCCAAAAACAACGCTTTTTTGCATTCCTGTCTCACTTTCTCTTAGAAACAATGATTTACATCAATCCTTTTACATAATTCGTGTTTCTCATGACATTTCTAACATTGCCCACAATTATCAACTTTCTAAGTCTTTCTGAGCACGAGAAATTGCGAAATATAGTCATTTCTTCATGCCGTCAAAAAACAACGCTTTTTTGCATTTCTTTCTCACTTTCTCTTGTAAACAATGATTTACATCAATCCTTTTACATAATTCTTGTTTCTCATGACATTTCTAACATTGCCCACAATTATCAACTTTCTAAGTCTTTCTGAGCAGGAGAAATTGCAAAACATAGTCATTTCTTCATTGCCGTCCAAAAACAACGCTTTTTTGCATTCCTGTCTCACTTTCTCTTAGAAACAATGATTTACATCAATCCTTTTACATAATTCGTGTTTCTCATGACATTTCTAACATTGCCCACAATTATCAACTTTCTAAGTCTTTCTGAGCAGGAGAAATCGCAAAACATAGTCATTTCTTCATTGCCGTCCAAAAACAACGCTTTTTTGCATTCCTGTCTCACTTTCTCTTAGAAACAATGATTTACATCAATCGTTTTACATAATTCTTGTTTCTCATGACATTTCTAACATTGCCCACAATTATCAACTTTCTAAGTCTTTCTGAGCAGGAGAAATCGCAAAACATAGTCATTTCTTCATTGCCGTCCAAAAACAACGCTTTTTTGCATTTCTTTCTCACTTTCTCTTGTAAACAATGATTTACATCAATCCTTTTGCATAATTCTTGTTTCTCATGACATTTCTAACATTGCGCACAATTATCAACTTTCTAAGTCTTTTTGAGCACGAGAAATTGCAAAACATAGTCATTTCTTCATTGCCGTCCAAAAACAACGCTTTTTTGCATTCCTGTCTCACTTTCTCTTAGAAACAATGATTTACATCAATCCTTTTACATAATTCTTGTTTCTCATGACATTTCTAACATTGCCCACAATTATCAACTTTCTAAGTCTTTCTGAGCAGGAGAAATCGCAAAACATAGTCATTTCTTCATTGCCGTCCAAAAACAACGCTTTTTTGCATTCCTGTCTCACTTTCTCTTAGAAACAATGATTTACATCAATCCTTTTACATAATTCGTGTTTCTCATGACATTTCTAACATTGCCCACAATTATCAACTTTCTAAGTCTTTCTGAGCAGGAGAAATCGCGAAATATAGTCATTTCTTCATTGCCGTCCAAAAACAACGCTTTTTTGCATTTCTTTCTCACTTTCTCTTGTAAACAATGATTTAAATCAATCCTTTTACATAATTCGTGTTTCTCATGACATTTCTAACATTGCCCACAATTATCAACTTTCTAAGTCTTTCTGAGCACGAGAAATCGCGAAATATAGTCATTTCTTCATTGCCGTCCAAAAACAACGCTTTTTTGCATTTCTTTCTCACTTTCTCTTGTAAACAATGATTTACATCAATCCTTTTACATAATTCTTGTTTCTCATAACTTTTCTAACATTGCCCACAATTATCAACTTTCTAAGTCTTTCTGAGCAGGAGAAATCGCAAAACATAGTCATTTCTTCATTGCCGTCCAATAACAACGCTTTTTTGCATTCCTGTCTCACTTTCTCTTAGAAACAATGATTTACATCAATCCTTTTACATAATTCGTGTTTCTCATAACATTTCTAACATTGCCCACAATTATCAACTTTCTAAGTCTTTCTGAGCACGAGAAATCGCGAAATATAGTCATTTCTTCATTGCCGTCCAAAAACAACGCTTTTTTGCATTCCTGTCTCACTTTCTCTTAGAAACAATGATTTACATCAATCCTTTTACATAATTCTTGTTTCTCATGACATTTCTAACATTGCCCACAATTATCAACTTTCTAAGTCTTTCTGAGCAGGAGAAATCGCAAAACATAGTCATTTCTCATTGCCGTCCAAAAACAACGCTTTTTTGCATTCCTGTCTCACTTTCTCTTAGAAACAATGATTTACATCAATCCTTTTACATAATTCTTGTTTCCCATGACATTTCTAACATTGCCCACAATTATCAACTTTCTAAGTCTTTCTGAGCACGAGAAATCGCGAAATATAGTCATTTCTTCATTGCCGTCCAAAAACAACGCTTTTTTGCATTTCTTTCTCACTTTCTCTTGTAAACAATGATTTAAATCAATCCTTTTACATAATTCGTGTTTCTCATGACATTTCTAACATTGCCCACAATTATCAACTTTCTAAGTCTTTCTGAGCACGAGAAATCGGGAAATATAGTCATTTCTTCATTGCCGTCCAAAAACAACGCTTTTTTGCATTTCTTTCTCACTTTCTCTTGTAAACAATGATTTACATCAATCCTTTTACATAATTCTTGTTTCTCATGACATTTCTAACATTGCCCACAATTATCAACTTTCTAAGTCTTTCTGAGCAGGAGAAATCGCAAAACATAGTCATTTCTTCATTGCCGTCCAATAACAACGCTTTTTTGCATTCCTGTCTCACTTTCTCTTAGAAACAATGATTTACATCAATCCTTTTACATAATTCGTGTTTCTCATGACATTTCTAACATTGCCCACAATTATCAACTTTCTAAGTCTTTCTGAGCACGAGAAATCGCGAAATATAGTCATTTCTTCATTGCCGTCCAAAAACAACGCTTTTTTGCATTTCTTTCTCACTTTCTCTTGTAAACAATGATTTACATCAATCCTTTTACATAATTCGTGTTTCTCATGACATTTCTAACATTGCCCACAATTATCAACTTTCTAAGTCTTTCTGAGCACGAGAAATCGGGAAATATAGTCATTTCTTCATTGCCGTCCAAAAACAACGCTTTTTTGCATTTCTTTCTCACTTTCTCTTGTAAACAATGATTTACATCAATCCTTTTACATAATTCTTGTTTCTCATGACATTTCTAACATTGCCCACAATTATCAACTTTCTAAGTCTTTCTGAGCAGGAGAAATCGCAAAACATAGTCATTTCTTCATTGCCGTCCAATAACAACGCTTTTTTGCATTCCTGTCTCACTTTCTCTTAGAAACAATGATTTACATCAATCCTTTTACATAATTCGTGTTTCTCATGACATTTCTAACATTGCCCACAATTATCAACTTTCTAAGTCTTTCTGAGCACGAGAAATCGCGAAATATAGTCATTTCTTCATGCCGTCAAAAAACAACGCTTTTTTGCATTTCTTTCTCACTTTCTCTTGTAAACAATGATTTACATCAATCCTTTTACATAATTCTTGTTTCTCATGACATTTCTAACATTGCCCACAATTATCAACTTTCTAAGTCTTTCTGAGCAGGAGAAATTGCAAAACATAGTCATTTCTTCATTGCCGTCCAAAAACAACGCTTTTTTGCATTCCTGTCTCACTTTCTCTTAGAAACAATGATTTACATCAATCCTTTTACATAATTCGTGTTTCTCATGACATTTCTAACATTGCCCACAATTATCAACTTTCTAAGTCTTTCTGAGCAGGAGAAATCGCAAAACATAGTCATTTCTTCATTGCCGTCCAAAAACAACGCTTTTTTGCATTCCTGTCTCACTTTCTCTTAGAAACAATGATTTACATCAATCGTTTTACATAATTCTTGTTTCTCATGACATTTCTAACATTGCCCACAATTATCAACTTTCTAAGTCTTTCTGAGCAGGAGAAATCGCAAAACATAGTCATTTCTTCATTGCCGTCCAAAAACAACGCTTTTTTGCATTTCTTTCTCACTTTCTCTTGTAAACAATGATTTACATCAATCCTTTTGCATAATTCTTGTTTCTCATGACATTTCTAACATTGCGCACAATTATCAACTTTCTAAGTCTTTTTGAGCACGAGAAATTGCAAAACATAGTCATTTCTTCATTGCCGTCCAAAAACAACGCTTTTTTGCATTCCTGTCTCACTTTCTCTTAGAAACAATGATTTACATCAATCCTTTTACATAATTCTTGTTTCTCATGACATTTCTAACATTGCCCACAATTATCAACTTTCTAAGTCTTTCTGAGCAGGAGAAATCGCAAAACATAGTCATTTCTTCATTGCCGTCCAAAAACAACGCTTTTTTGCATTCCTGTCTCACTTTCTCTTAGAAACAATGATTTACATCAATCCTTTTACATAATTCGTGTTTCTCATGACATTTCTAACATTGCCCACAATTATCAACTTTCTAAGTCTTTCTGAGCAGGAGAAATCGCGAAATATAGTCATTTCTTCATTGCCGTCCAAAAACAACGCTTTTTTGCATTTCTTTCTCACTTTCTCTTGTAAACAATGATTTAAATCAATCCTTTTACATAATTCGTGTTTCTCATGACATTTCTAACATTGCCCACAATTATCAACTTTCTAAGTCTTTCTGAGCACGAGAAATCGCGAAATATAGTCATTTCTTCATTGCCGTCCAAAAACAACGCTTTTTTGCATTTCTTTCTCACTTTCTCTTGTAAACAATGATTTACATCAATCCTTTTACATAATTCTTGTTTCTCATAACTTTTCTAACATTGCCCACAATTATCAACTTTCTAAGTCTTTCTGAGCAGGAGAAATTGCAAAACATAGTCATTTCTTCATTGCCGTCCAAAAACAACGCTTTTTTGCATTCCTGTCTCACTTTCTCTTAGAAACAATGATTTACATCAATCCTTTTACATAATTCGTGTTTCTCATGACATTTCTAACATTGCCCACAATTATCAACTTTCTAAGTCTTTCTGAGCAGGAGAAATCGCAAAACATAGTCATTTCTTCATTGCCGTCCAAAAACAACGCTTTTTTGCATTCCTGTCTCACTTTCTCTTAGAAACAATGATTTACATCAATCGTTTTACATAATTCTTGTTTCTCATGACATTTCTAACATTGCCCACAATTATCAACTTTCTAAGTCTTTCTGAGCAGGAGAAATCGCAAAACATAGTCATTTCTTCATTGCCGTCCAAAAACAACGCTTTTTTGCATTTCTTTCTCACTTTCTCTTGTAAACAATGATTTACATCAATCCTTTTGCATAATTCTTGTTTCTCATGACATTTCTAACATTGCGCACAATTATCAACTTTCTAAGTCTTTTTGAGCACGAGAAATTGCAAAACATAGTCATTTCTTCATTGCCGTCCAAAAACAACGCTTTTTTGCATTCCTGTCTCACTTTCTCTTAGAAACAATGATTTACATCAATCCTTTTACATAATTCTTGTTTCTCATGACATTTCTAACATTGCCCACAATTATCAACTTTCTAAGTCTTTCTGAGCAGGAGAAATCGCAAAACATAGTCATTTCTTCATTGCCGTCCAAAAACAACGCTTTTTTGCATTCCTGTCTCACTTTCTCTTAGAAACAATGATTTACATCAATCCTTTTACATAATTCGTGTTTCTCATGACATTTCTAACATTGCCCACAATTATCAACTTTCTAAGTCTTTCTGAGCAGGAGAAATCGCGAAATATAGTCATTTCTTCATTGCCGTCCAAAAACAACGCTTTTTTGCATTTCTTTCTCACTTTCTCTTGTAAACAATGATTTAAATCAATCCTTTTACATAATTCGTGTTTCTCATGACATTTCTAACATTGCCCACAATTATCAACTTTCTAAGTCTTTCTGAGCACGAGAAATCGCGAAATATAGTCATTTCTTCATTGCCGTCCAAAAACAACGCTTTTTTGCATTTCTTTCTCACTTTCTCTTGTAAACAATGATTTACATCAATCCTTTTACATAATTCTTGTTTCTCATAACTTTTCTAACATTGCCCACAATTATCAACTTTCTAAGTCTTTCTGAGCAGGAGAAATCGCAAAACATAGTCATTTCTTCATTGCCGTCCAATAACAACGCTTTTTTGCATTCCTGTCTCACTTTCTCTTAGAAACAATGATTTACATCAATCCTTTTACATAATTCGTGTTTCTCATAACATTTCTAACATTGCCCACAATTATCAACTTTCTAAGTCTTTCTGAGCACGAGAAATCGCGAAATATAGTCATTTCTTCATTGCCGTCCAAAAACAACGCTTTTTTGCATTCCTGTCTCACTTTCTCTTAGAAACAATGATTTACATCAATCCTTTTACATAATTCTTGTTTCTCATGACATTTCTAACATTGCCCACAATTATCAACTTTCTAAGTCTTTCTGAGCAGGAGAAATCGCAAAACATAGTCATTTCTCATTGCCGTCCAAAAACAACGCTTTTTTGCATTCCTGTCTCACTTTCTCTTAGAAACAATGATTTACATCAATCCTTTTACATAATTCTTGTTTCCCATGACATTTCTAACATTGCCCACAATTATCAACTTTCTAAGTCTTTCTGAGCACGAGAAATCGCGAAATATAGTCATTTCTTCATTGCCATCCAAAAACAACGCTTTTTTGCATTTCTTTCTCACTTTCTCTTGTAAACAATGATTTAAATCAATCCTTTTACATAATTCGTGTTTCTCATGACATTTCTAACATTGCCCACAATTATCAACTTTCTAAGTCTTTCTGAGCACGAGAAATCGGGAAATATAGTCATTTCTTCATTGCCGTCCAAAAACAACGCTTTTTTGCATTTCTTTCTCACTTTCTCTTGTAAACAATGATTTACATCAATCCTTTTACATAATTCTTGTTTCTCATGACATTTCTAACATTGCCCACAATTATCAACTTTCTAAGTCTTTCTGAGCAGGAGAAATCGCAAAACATAGTCATTTCTTCATTGCCGTCCAATAACAACGCTTTTTTGCATTCCTGTCTCACTTTCTCTTAGAAACAATGATTTACATCAATCCTTTTACATAATTCTTGTTTCCCATGACATTTCTAACATTGCCCACAATTATCAACTTTCTAAGTCTTTCTGAGCACGAGAAATCGCGAAATATAGTCATTTCTTCATTGCCGTCCAAAAACAACGCTTTTTTGCATTTCTTTCTCACTTTCTCTTGTAAACAATGATTTAAATCAATCCTTTTACATAATTCGTGTTTCTCATGACATTTCTAACATTGCCCACAATTATCAACTTTCTAAGTCTTTCTGAGCACGAGAAATCGGGAAATATAGTCATTTCTTCATTGCCGTCCAAAAACAACGCTTTTTTGCATTTCTTTCTCACTTTCTCTTGTAAACAATGATTTACATCAATCCTTTTACATAATTCTTGTTTCTCATGACATTTCTAACATTGCCCACAATTATCAACTTTCTAAGTCTTTCTGAGCAGGAGAAATCGCAAAACATAGTCATTTCTTCATTGCCGTCCAATAACAACGCTTTTTTGCATTCCTGTCTCACTTTCTCTTAGAAACAATGATTTACATCAATCCTTTTACATAATTCGTGTTTCTCATGACATTTCTAACATTGCCCACAATTATCAACTTTCTAAGTCTTTCTGAGCACGAGAAATCGCGAAATATAGTCATTTCTTCATGCCGTCAAAAAACAACGCTTTTTTGCATTTCTTTCTCACTTTCTCTTGTAAACAATGATTTACATCAATCCTTTTACATAATTCTTGTTTCTCATGACATTTCTAACATTGCCCACAATTATCAACTTTCTAAGTCTTTCTGAGCAGGAGAAATTGCAAAACATAGTCATTTCTTCATTGCCGTCCAAAAACAACGCTTTTTTGCATTCCTGTCTCACTTTCTCTTAGAAACAATGATTTACATCAATCCTTTTACATAATTCGTGTTTCTCATGACATTTCTAACATTGCCCACAATTATCAACTTTCTAAGTCTTTCTGAGCAGGAGAAATCGCAAAACATAGTCATTTCTTCATTGCCGTCCAAAAACAACGCTTTTTTGCATTCCTGTCTCACTTTCTCTTAGAAACAATGATTTACATCAATCGTTTTACATAATTCTTGTTTCTCATGACATTTCTAACATTGCCCACAATTATCAACTTTCTAAGTCTTTCTGAGCAGGAGAAATCGCAAAACATAGTCATTTCTTCATTGCCGTCCAAAAACAACGCTTTTTTGCATTTCTTTCTCACTTTCTCTTGTAAACAATGATTTACATCAATCCTTTTGCATAATTCTTGTTTCTCATGACATTTCTAACATTGCGCACAATTATCAACTTTCTAAGTCTTTTTGAGCACGAGAAATTGCAAAACATAGTCATTTCTTCATTGCCGTCCAAAAACAACGCTTTTTTGCATTCCTGTCTCACTTTCTCTTAGAAACAATGATTTACATCAATCCTTTTACATAATTCTTGTTTCTCATGACATTTCTAACATTGCCCACAATTATCAACTTTCTAAGTCTTTCTGAGCAGGAGAAATCGCAAAACATAGTCATTTCTTCATTGCCGTCCAATAACAACGCTTTTTTGCATTCCTGTCTCACTTTCTCTTAGAAACAATGATTTACATCAATCCTTTTACATAATTCGTGTTTCTCATGACATTTCTAACATTGCCCACAATTATCAACTTTCTAAGTCTTTCTGAGCAGGAGAAATCGCAAAACATAGTCATTTCTTCATTGCCGTCCAAAAACAACGCTTTTTTGCATTCCTGTCTCACTTTCTCTTAGAAACAATGATTGACATCAATCCTTTTACATAATTCTTGTTTCTCATGACATTTCTAATATTGCCCACAATTATCAACTTTCTAAGTCTTTCTGAGCAGGAGAAATCGCAAAACATAGTCATTTCTTCATTGCCGTACAAAAACAACGCTTTTTTGCATTCCTGTCTCACTTTCTCTTAGAAACAATGATTTACATCAATCCTTTTACATAATTCTTGTTTCTCATGACATTTCTAACATTGCCCACAATTATCAACTTTCTAAGTCTTTCTGAGCAGGAGAAATCGCAAAACATAGTCATTTCTTCATTGCCGTCCAAAAACAATGCTTTTTTGCATTCCTGTCTCACTTTCTCTTAAGAACAATGATTTACATCAATCCTTTTGCTCAGAAGGACTTAGAAAGTTGATAATTGTGGGCAATGTTAGAAATGTCATGAGAAACAAGAATTATGTAAAAGGATTGATGTAAATCATTGTTTACAAGAGAAAGTGAGACAGGAATGCAAAAAAGCGTTGTTTTTGTACGGCAATGAATAAATGACTATGTTTTGCGATTTCTCCTGCTCAGAAAGACTTAGAAAGTTGATAATTGTGGGCAATATTAGAAATGTCATGAGAAACAAGAATTATATAAAAGGATTGATGTAAATCATTGTTTCTAAGAGAAAGTGAGACAGGAATGCAAAAAAGCGTTGTTTTTGGACGGCAATGAAGAAATGACTATGTTTTGCGATTTCTCCTGCTCAGAAAGACTTAGAAAGTTGATAATTGTGGGCAATGTTAGAAATGTCATGAGAAACAAGAATTATGTAAAAGGATTGATGTAAATCATTGTTTCTAAGAGAAAGTGAGACAGGAATGCAAAAAAGCGTTGTTTTTGGACGGCAATGAAGAAATGACTATGTTTTGCGATTTCTCCTGCTCAGAAAGACTTAGAAAGTTGATAATTGTGGGCAATGTTAGAAATGTCATGAGAAACAAGAATTATGTAAAAGGATTGATGTAAATCATTGTTTCTAAGAGAAAGTGAGACAGGAATGCAAAAAAGCGTTGTTTTTGGACGGCAATGAAGAAATGACAATTTTTTGCGATTTCTCCTGCTCAGAAAGACTTAGAAAGTTGATAATTGTGGGCAATGTTAGAAATGTCATGAGAAACAAGAATTATGTAAAAGGATTGATGTAAATCATTGTTTCTAAGAGAAAGTGAGACAGGAATGCAAAAAAGCGTTGTTTTTGGACGGCAATGAAGAAATGACTATGTTTTGCGATTTCTCCTGCTCAGAAAGACTTAGAAAGTTGATAATTGTGGGCAATATTAGAAATGTCATGAGAAACAAGAATAATGTAAAAGGATTGATGTAAATCATTGTTTCTAAGAGAAAGTGAGACAGGAATGCAAAAAAGCGTTGTTTTTGGACGGCAATGAAGAAATGACTATGTTTTGCGATTTCTCCTGCTCAGAAAGACTTAGAAAGTTGATAATTGTGGGCAATGTTAGAAATGTCATGAGAAACAAGAATTATGTAAAAGAATTGATGTAAATCATTGTTTCTAAGAGAAAGTGAGACAGTAATGCATAAAAGCGTTGTTTTTGGACGGCAATGAAGAAATGACTATGTTTTGCGATTTCTCCTGCTCAGAAAGACTTAGAAAGTTGATAATTGTGGGCAATGTTAGAAATGTCATGAGAAACAAGAATTATGTAAAAGGATTGATGTAAATCATTGTTTACAAGAGAAAGTGAGACAGAAATGCAAAAAAGCGTTGTTTTTGGACGGCAATGAAGAAATGACTATATTTCGCGATTTCTCGTGCTCAGAAAGACTTAGAAAGTTGATAATTGTGGGCAATGTTAGAAATGTCATGGGAAACAAGAATTATGTAAAAGGATTGATGTAAATCATTGTTTCTAAGAGAAAGTGAGACAGGAATGCAAAAAAGCGTTGTTTTTGGACGGCAATGAAGAAATGACTATGTTTTGCGATTTCTCCTGCTCAGAAAGACTTAGAAAGTTGATAATTGTGGGCAATGTTAGAAATGTCATGAGAAACAAGAATTATGTAAAAGGATTGATGTAAATCATTGTTTCTAAGAGAAAGTGAGACAGGAATGCAAAAAAGCGTTGTTTTTGGACGGCAATGAAGAAATGACTATGTTTTGCGATTTCTCCTGCTCAGAAAGACTTAGAAAGTTGATAATTGTGGGCAATGTTAGAAATGTCATGAGAAACAAGAATTATGTAAAAGGATTGATGTAAATCATTGTTTCTAAGAGAAAGTGAGACAGGAATGCAAAAAAGCGTTGTTTTTGGACGGCAATGAAGAAATGACTATGTTTTGCAATTTCTCGTGCTCAAAAAGACTTAGAAAGTTGATAATTGTGGGCAATGTTAGAAATGTCATGAGAAACAAGAATTATGCAAAAGGATTGATGTAAATCATTGTTTACAAGAGAAAGTGAGACAGGAATGCAAAAAAGCGTTGTTTTTGGACGGCAATGAAAGAAATGACTATGTTTTGCGATTTCTCCTGCTCAGAAAGACTTAGAAAGTTGATAATTGTGGGCAATGTTAGAAATGTCATGAGAAACAAGAATTATGTAAAAGGATTGATGTAAATCATTGTTTACTAGAGAAAGTGAGAAAGAAATGCAAAAAAGCGTTGTTTTTGGACGGCAATGAAGAAATGACTATATTTCGCGATTTCTCCTGCTCAGAAAGACTTAGAAAGTTGATAATTGTGGGCAATGTTAGAAATGTCATAAGAAACACGAATTATGTAAAAGGATTGATGTAAATCATTGTTTCTAAGAGAAAGTGAGACAGGAATGCAAAAAAGCGTTGTTTTTGGACGGCAATGAAGAAATGACTATGTTTTGCAATTTCTCCTGCTCAGAAAGACTTAGAAAGTTGATAATTGTGGGCAATGTTAGAAATGTCATGAGAAACAAGAATTATGTAAAAGGATTGATGTAAATCATTGTTTACAAGAGAAAGTGAGAAAGAAATGCAAAAAAGCGTTGTTTTTGGACGGCAATGAAGAAATGACTATATTTCGCGATTTCTCGTGCTCAGAAAGACTTAGAAAGTTGAATAATTGTGGGCAATGTTAGAAATGTCATGAGAAACACGAATTATGTAAAAGGATTGATGTAAATCATTGTTTCTAAGAGAAAGTGAGACAGGAATGCAAAAAAGCGTTGTTATTGGACGGCAATGAAGAAATGACTATGTTTTGCGATTTCTCCTGCTCAGAAAGACTTAGAAAGTTGATAATTGTGGGCAATGTTAGAAATGTCATGAGAAACAAGAATTATGTAAAAGGATTGATGTAAATCATTGTTTACAAGAGAAAGTGAGAAAGAAATGCAAAAAAGCGTTTGTTTTTGGACGGCAATGAAGAAATGACTATATTTCCCGATTTCTCGTGCTCAGAAAGACTTAGAAAGTTGATAATTGTGGGCAATGTTAGAAATGTCATGAGAAACACGAATTATGTAAAAAGGATTGATTTAAATCATTGTTTACAAGAGAAAGTGAGAAAGAAATGCAAAAAAAGCGTTGTTTTGGACGGCAATGAAGAAATGACTATATTTCGCGATTTCTCGTGCTCAGAAAGACTTAGAAAGTTGATAATTGTGGGCAATGTTAGAAATGTCATGGGAAACAAGAATTATGTAAAAGGATTGATGTAAATCATTGTTTCTAAGAGAAAGTGAGACAGGAATGCAAAAAAGCGTTGTTTTTTGGACGGCAATGAGAAATGACTATGTTTTGCGATTTCTCCTGCTCAGAAAGACTTAGAAAGTTGATAATTGTGGGCAATGTTAGAAATGTCATGAGAAACAAGAATTATGTAAAAGGATTGATGTAAATCATTGTTTCTAAGAGAAAGTGAGACAGGAATGCAAAAAAGCGTTGTTTTTGGACGGCAATGAAGAAATGACTATATTTCGCGATTTCTCGTGCTCAGAAAGACTTAGAAAGTTGATAATTGTGGGCAATGTTAGAAATGTTATGAGAAACACGAATTATGTAAAAGGATTGATGTAAATCATTGTTTCTAAGAGAAAGTGAGACAGGAATGCAAAAAAGCGTTGTTATTGGACGGCAATGAAGAAATGACTATGTTTTGCGATTTCTCCTGCTCAGAAAGACTTAGAAAGTTGATAATTGTGGGCAATGTTAGAAAAGTTATGAGAAACAAGAATTATGTAAAAGGATTGATGTAAATCATTGTTTACAAGAGAAAGTGAGAAAGAAATGCAAAAAAGCGTTGTTTTTGGACGGCAATGAAGAAATGACTATATTTCGCGATTTCTCGTGCTCAGAAAGACTTAGAAAGTTGATAATTGTGGGCAATGTTAGAAATGTCATGAGAAACACGAATTATGTAAAAGGATTGATTTAAATCATTGTTTACAAGAGAAAGTGAGAAAGAAATGCAAAAAAGCGTTGTTTTTGGACAGGCAATGAAGAAATGACTATATTTCGCGATTTCTCCTGCTCAGAAAGACTTAGAAAGTTGATAATTGTGGGCAATGTTAGAAATGTCATGAGAAACACGAATTATGTAAAAGGATTGATGTAAATCATTGTTTCTAAGAGAAAGTGAGACAGGAATGCAAAAAAGCGTTGTTTTTGGACGGCAATGAAGAAATGACTATGTTTTGCGATTTCTCCTGCTCAGAAAGACTTAGAAAGTTGATAATTGTGGGCAATGTTAGAAATGTCATGAGAAACAAGAATTATGTAAAAGGATTGATGTAAATCATTGTTTCTAAGAGAAAGTGAGACAGGAATGCAAAAAAGCGTTGTTTTTGGACGGCAATGAAGAAATGACTATGTTTTGCAATTTCTCGTGCTCAAAAAGACTTAGAAAGTTGATAATTGTGCGCAATGTTAGAAATGTCATGAGAAACAAGAATTATGCAAAAGGATTGATGTAAATCATTGTTTACAAGAGAAAGTGAGACAGGAATGCAAAAAAGCGTTGTTTTTGGACGGCAATGAAGAAATGACTATGTTTTGCGATTTCTCGTGCTCAGAAAGACTTAGAAAGTTGATAATTGTGGGCAATGTTAGAAATGTCATGAGAAACAAGAATTATGTAAAAGGAATTTATGTAAATCATTGTTTACAAGAGAAAGTGAGAAAGAAATGCAAAAAAGCGTTGTTTTTGGACGGCAATGAAGAAATGACTATATTTCGCGATTTCTCCTGCTCAGAAAGACTTAGAAAGTTGATAATTGTGGGCAATGTTAGAAATGTCATGAGAAACACGAATTATGTAAAAGGATTGATGTAAATCATTGTTTCTAAGAGAAAGTGAGACAGGAATGCAAAAAAGCGTTGTTTTTGTACGGCAATGAAGAAATGACTATGTTTTGCAATTTCTCCTGCTCAGAAAGACTTAGAAAGTTGATAATTGTGGGCAATGTTAGAAATGTCATGAGAAACAAGAATTATGTAAAAGGATTGATGTAAATCATTGTTTACAAGAGAAAGTGAGAAAGAAATGCAAAAAAGCGTTGTTTTTGGACGGCAATGAAGAAATGACTATATTTCGCGATTTTTCGTGCTCAGAAAGACTTAGAAAGTTGATAATTGTGGGCAATGTTAGAAATGTCATGAGAAACACGAATTATGTAAAAGGATTGATGTAAATCATTGTTTCTAAGAGAAAGTGAGACAGGAATGCAAAAAAGCGTTGTTTTTGTACGGCAATGAAGAAATGACTATGTTTTGCAATTTCTCCTGCTCAGAAAGACTTAGAAAGTTGATAATTGTGGGCAATGTTAGAAATGTCATGAGAAACAAGAATTATGTAAAAGGATTGATGTAAATCATTGTTTACAAGAGAAAGTGAGAAAGAAATGCAAAAAAGCGTTGTTTTTGTACGGCAATGAAAAAATGACTATATTTCGCGATTTCTCGTGCTCAGAAAGACTTAGAAAGTTGATAATTGTGGGCAATGTTAGAAATGTCATGAGAAACAAGAATTATGTAAAAGAATTTATGTAAATCATTGTTTACAAGAGAAAGTGAGAAAGAAATGCAAAAAAGCGTTGTTTTTGGACGGCAATGAAGAAATGACTATATTTCGCGATTTCTCCTGCTCAGAAAGACTTAGAAAGTTGATAATTGTGGGCAATGTTAGAAATGTCATGAGAAACACGAATTATGTAAAAGGATTGATGTAAATCATTGTTTCTAAGAGAAAGTGAGACAGGAATGCAAAAAAGCGTTGTTTTTGTACGGCAATGAAGAAATGACTATGTTTTGCAATTTCTCCTGCTCAGAAAGACTTAGAAAGTTGATAATTGTGGGCAATGTTAGAAATGTCATGAGAAACAAGAATTATGTAAAAGGATTGATGTAAATCATTGTTTACAAGAGAAAGTAAGAAAGAAATGCAAAAAAGCGTTGTTTTTGGACGGCAATGAAGAAATGACTATATTTCGCGATTTTTCGTGCTCAGAAAGACTTAGAAAGTTGATAATTGTGGGCAATGTTAGAAATGTCATGAGAAACACGAATTATGTAAAAGGATTGATGTAAATCATTGTTTCTAAGAGAAAGTGAGACAGGAATGCAAAAAAGCGTTGTTATTGGACGGCAATGAAGAAATGACTATGTTTTGCGATTTCTCCTGCTCAGAAAGACTTAGAAAGTTGATAATTGTTTGCAATGTTAGAAATGTCATGAGAAACAAGAATTATGTAAAAGGATTGATGTAAATCATTGTTTACAAGAGAAAGTGAGAAAGAAATGCAAAAAAGCGTTGTTTTTGGACGGCAATGAAGAAATGACTATGTTTTGCGATTTCTCCTGCTCAGAAAGACTTAGAAAGTTGATAATTGTGGGCAATGTTAGAAATGTCATGAGAAACAAGAATTATGTAAAAGGATTGATGTAAATCATTGTTTCTAAGAGAAAGTGAGACAGGAATGCAAAAAAAGCGTTGTTTTTGGACGGCAATGAAGAAATGACTATGTTTTGCGATTTCTCCTGCTCAGAAAGACTTAGAAAGTTGATAATTGTGGGCAATGTTAGAAATGTCACGAGAAACAAGAATTATGTAAAATGATTAATGTAAATCATTGTTTCTAAGAGAAAGTGAGACAGGAATGCAAAAAAGCGTTGTTTTTGGACGGCAATGAAGAAATGACTATGTTTTGCGATTTCTCCTGCTCAGAAAGACTTAGAAAGTTGATAATTGTGGGCAATGTTAGAAATGTCATGAGAAACAAGAATTATGTAAAAAGGATTGATGTAAATCATTGTTTACAAGAGAAAGTGAGACAGAAATGCAAAAAAGCGTTGTTTTTGGACGGCAATGAAGAAATGACTATGTTTTGCGATTTCTCCTGCTCAGAAAGACTTAGAAAGTTGATAATTGTGGGCAATGTTAGAAATGTCATGAGAAACAAGAATTATGTAAAAGGATTGATGTAAATCATTGTTTACAAGAGAAAGTGAGAAAGAAATGCAAAAAAGCGTTGTTTTTGGACGGCAATGAAGAAATGACTATATTTCGCGATTTCTCGTGCTCAGAAAGACTTAGAAAGTTGATAATTGTGTGCAATGTTAGAAATGTCATGAGAAACATGAATTATGTAAAAGGATTGATGTAAATCATTGTTTCTAAGAGAAAGTGAGACAGGAATGCAAAAAAGCGTTGTTTTTGGACGGCAATGAAGAAATGACTATGTTTTGCGATTTCTCCTGCTCAGAAAGACGTAGAAAGTTGATAATTGTGGGCAATGTTAGAAATGTCATGAGAAACAAGAATTATGTAAAAGGATTGATGTAAATCATTGTTTACAAGAGAAAGTGAGAAAGAAATGCAAAAAAGCGTTGTTTTTGGACGGCAATGAAGAAATGACTATGTTTTGCGATTTCTCCTGCTCAGAAAGACTTAGAAAGTTGATAATTGTGGGCAATGTTAGAAATGTCATGAGAAACAAGAATTATGTAAAACGATTGATGTAAATCATTGTTTACAAGAGAAAGTGAGACAGGAATGCAAAAAAGCGTTGTTTTTGGACGGCAATGAAGAAATGACTATGTTTTGCGATTTCTCCTGCTCAGAAAGACTTAGAAAGTTGATAATTGTGGGCAATGTTAGAAATGTCATGAGAAACAAGAATTATGTAAAACGATTGATGTAAATCATTGTTTCTAAGAGAAAGCGAGACAGGAATGCAAAAAAGCGTTGTTTTTGGACGGCAATGAAGAAATGACTATGTTTTGCGATTTCTCCTGCTCAGAAAGACTTAGAAAGTTGATAATTGTGGGCAATGTTAGAAATGTCATGAGAAACAAGAATTATCTAAAAAGGATTGATGTAAATCATTGTTTCTAAGAGAAAGTGAGACAGGAATGCAAAAAAGCGTTGTTTTTGGACGGCAATGAAGAAATGACTATGTTTTGCGATTTCTCCTGCTCAGAAAGACTTAGAAAGTTGATAATTGTGGGCAATGTTAGAAATGTCATGAGAAACAAGAATTATGTAAAAGGATTGATGTAAATCATTGTTTCTAAGAGAAAGTGAGACAGGAATGCAAAAAAGCGTTGTTTTTGGACGGCAATGAAGAAATGACTATGTTTTGCAATTTCTCGTGCTCAAAAAGACTTAGAAAGTTGATAATTGTGGGCAATGTTAGAAATGTCATGAGAAACAAGAATTATGCAAAAGGATTGATGTAAATCATTGTTTACAAGAGAAAGTGAGACAGGAATGCAAAAAAGCGTTGTTTTTGGACGGCAATGAAGAAATGACTATGTTTTGCGATTTCTCCTGCTCAGAAAGACTTAGAAAGTTGATAATTGTGGGCAATGTTAGAAATGTCATGAGAAACAAGAATTATGTAAAAGAATTTATGTAAATCATTGTTTACAAGAGAAAGTGAGAAAGAAATGCAAAAAAGCGTTGTTTTTGGACGGCAATGAAGAAATGACTATATTTCGCGATTTCTCCTGCTCAGAAAGATTTAGAAAGTTGATAATTGTGGGCAATGTTAGAAATGTCATGAGAAACACGAATTATGTAAAAGGATTGATGTAAATCATTGTTTCTAAGAGAAAGTGAGACAGGAATGCAAAAAAGCGTTGTTTTTGTACGGCAATGAAGAAATGACTATGTTTTGCAATTTCTCCTGCTCAGAAAGACTTAGAAAGTTGATAATTGTGGGCAATGTTAGAAATGTCATGAGAAACAAGAATTATGTAAAAGGATTGATGTAAATCATTGTTTACAAGAGAAAGTGAGAAAGAAATGCAAAAAAGCGTTGTTTTTGGACGGCAATGAAGAAATGACTATATTTCGCGATTTTTCGTGCTCAGAAAGACTTAGAAAGTTGATAATTGTGGGCAATGTTAGAAATGTCATGAGAAACACGAATTATGTAAAAGGATTGATGTAAATCATTGTTTCTAAGAGAAAGTGAGACAGGAATGCAAAAAAGCGTTGTTATTGGACGGCAATGAAGAAATGACTATGTTTTGCGATTTCTCCTGCTCAGAAAGACTTAGAAAGTTGATAATTGTGGGCAATGTTAGAAATGTCATGAGAAACAAGAATTATGTAAAAGGATTGATGTAAATCATTGTTTACAAGAGAAAGTGAGAAAGAAATGCAAAAAAGCGTTGTTTTTGGACGGCAATGAAGAAATGACTATGTTTTGCGATTTCTCCTGCTCAGAAAGACTTAGAAAGTTGATAATTGTGGGCAATGTTAGAAATGTCACGAGAAACAAGAATTATGTAAAACGATTAATGTAAATCATTGTTTCTAAGAGAAAGTGAGACAGGAATGCAAAAAAGCGTTGTTTTTGGACGGCAATGAAGAAATGACTATGTTTTGCGATTTCTCCTGCTCAGAAAGACTTAGAAAGTTGATAATTGTGGGCAATGTTAGAAATGTCATGAGAAACAAGAATTATGTAAAAAGGATTGATGTAAATCATTGTTTACAAGAGAAAGTGAGACAGAAATGCAAAAAAGCGTTGTTTTTGGACGGCAATGAAGAAATGACTATGTTTTGCGATTTCTCCTGCTCAGAAAGACTTAGAAAGTTGATAATTGTGGGCAATGTTAGAAATGTCATGAGAAACAAGAATTATGTAAAAGGATTGATGTAAATCATTGTTTACAAGAGAAAGTGAGAAAGAAATGCAAAAAAGCGTTGTTTTTGGACGGCAATGAAGAAATGACTATATTTCGCGATTTCTCGTGCTCAGAAAGACTTAGAAAGTTGATAATTGTGTGCAATGTTAGAAATGTCATGAGAAACATGAATTATGTAAAAGGATTGATGTAAATCATTGTTTCTAAGAGAAAGTGAGACAGGAATGCAAAAAAGCGTTGTTTTTGGACGGCAATGAAGAAATGACTATGTTTTGCGATTTCTCCTGCTCAGAAAGACGTAGAAAGTTGATAATTGTGGGCAATGTTAGAAATGTCATGAGAAACAAGAATTATGTAAAAGGATTGATGTAAATCATTGTTTACAAGAGAAAGTGAGAAAGAAATGCAAAAAAGCGTTGTTTTTGGACGGCAATGAAGAAATGACTATGTTTTGCGATTTCTCCTGCTCAGAAAGACTTAGAAAGTTGATAATTGTGGTCAATGTTAGAAATGTCATGAGAAACAAGAATTATGTAAAACGATTGATGTAAATCATTGTTTACAAGAGAAAGTGAGACAGGAATGCAAAAAAGCGTTGTTTTTGGACGGCAATGAAGAAATGACTATGTTTTGCGATTTCTCCTGCTCAGAAAGACTTAGAAAGTTGATAATTGTGGGCAATGTTAGAAATGTCATGAGAAACAAGAATTATGTAAAACGATTGATGTAAATCATTGTTTGTAAGAGAAAGCGAGACAGGAATGCAAAAAAGCGTTGTTTTTGGACGGCAATGAAGAAATGACTATGTTTTGCGATTTCTCCTGCTCAGAAAGACTTAGAAAGTTGATAATTGTGGGCAATGTTAGAAATGTCATGAGAAACAAGAATTATCTAAAAAGGATTGATGTAAATCATTGTTTACAAGAGAAAGTGAGACAGAAATGCAAAAAAGCGTTGTTTTTGGACGGCAATGAAGAAATAACTATGTTTTGCGATTTCTCCTGCTCAAAAAGACTTAGAAAGTTGATAATTGTGGGCAATGTTAGAAATGTCATGAGAAACAAGAATTATGTAAAAGGATTGATGTAAATCATTGTTTACAAGAGAAAGTAAGAAAGAAATGCAAAAAAGCGTTGTTTTTGGACGGCAATGAAGAAATGACTATGTTTTGTGATTTCTCCTGCTCAGAAAGACTTAGAAAGTTGATAATTGTGGGCAATGTTAGAAATGTCATGAGAAACAAGAATTATGTAAAACGATTGATGTAAATCATTGTTTCTAAGAGAAAGTGAGACAGGAATGCAAAAAAGCGTTGTTTTTGGACGGCAATGAAGAAATGACTATGTTTTGCGATTTCTCCTGCTCAGAAAGACTTTGAAAGTTGATAATTGTGGGCAATGTTAGAAATGTCATGAGAAACAAGAATTATCTAAAAAGGATTGATGTAAATCACTGTTTACAAGAGAAAGTGAGACAGAAATGCAAAAAAGCGTTGTTTTTGGACGGCAATGAAGAAATGATTATGTTTTGCGATTTCTCCTGCTCAGAAAGACTTAGAAAGTTGATAATTGTGGGCAATGTTAGAAATGTCATGAGAAACAAGAATTATGTAAAAGGATTGATGTAAATCATTGTTTACAAGAGAAAGTGAGAAAGAAATGCAAAAAAGCGTTGTTTTTGGACGGCAATGAAGAAATGACTATATTTCGCGATTTCTCCTGCTCAGAAAGACTTAGAAAGTTGATAATTGTGGGCAATGTTAGAAATGTCATGAGAAACACGAATTATGTAAAAGGATTGATGTAAATCATTGTTTCTAAGAGAAAGTGAGACATGAATGCAAAAAAGCGTTGTTTTTGTACGGCAATGAAGAAATGACTATGTTTTGCAATTTCTCCTGCTCAGAAAGACTTAGAAAGTTGATAATTGTGGGCAATGTTAGAAATGTCATGAGAAACAAGAATTATGTAAAAGGATTGATGTAAATCATTGTTTACAAGAGAAAGTGAGAAAGAAATGCAAAAAAGCGTTGTTTTTGGACGGCAATGAAGAAATGACTATATTTCGCGATTTCTCGTGCTCAGAAAGACTTAGAAAGTTGATAATTGTGGGCAATGTTAGAAATGTCATGAGAAACACGAATTATGTAAAAGGATTGATGTAAATCATTGTTTCTAAGAGAAAGTGAGACAGGAATGCAAAAAAGCGTTGTTTTTGGACGGCAATGAAGAAATGACTATGTTTTGCGATTTCTCCTGCTCAGAAAGACTTAGAAAGTTGATAATTGTGGGCAATGTTAGAAATGTCATGAGAAACAAGAATTATGTAAAAGGATTGATGTAAATCATTGTTTACAAGAGAAAGTGAGAAAGAAATGCAAAAAAGCGTTGTTTTTGGACGGCAATGAAGAAATGACTATATTTCGCGATTTCTCGTGCTCAGAAAGACTTAGAAAGTTGATAATTGTGGGCAATGTTAGAAATGTCATGAGAAACAAGAATTATGTAAAAGGATTGATGTAAATCATTGTTTCTAAGAGAAAGTGAGACAGGAATGCAAAAAAGCGTTGTTTTTGTACGGCAATGAAGAAATGACTATGTTTTGCAATTTCTCCTGCTCAGAAAGACTTAGAAAGTTGATAATTGTGGGCAATGTTAGAAATGTCATGAGAAACAAGAATTATGTAAAAGGATTGATGTAAATCATTGTTTCTAAGAGAAAGTGAGACAGTAATGCAAAAAAGCGTTGTTTTTGGACGGCAATGAAGAAATGACTATGTTTTGCGATTTCTCCTGCTCAGAAAGACTTAGAAAGTTGATAATTGTGGGCAATGTTAGAAATGTCATGAGAAACAAGAATTATGTAAAAGGATTGATGTAAATCATTGTTTCTAAGAGAAAGTGAGACAGGAATGCAAAAAAGCGTTGTTTTTGGACGGCAATGAAGAAATGAATATGTTTTGCGATTTCTCCTGCTCAGAAAGACTTAGAAAGTTGATAATTGTGGGCAATGTTAGAAATGTCATGAGAAACAAGAATTATGTAAAAGGATTGATGTAAATCATTGTTTCTAAGAGAAAGTGAGACAGGAATGCAAAAAAGCGTTGTTTTTGGACGGCAATGAAGAAATGACTATGTTTTGCGATTTCTCCTGCTCAGAAAGACTTAGAAAGTTGATAATTGTGGGCAATGTTAGAAATGTCATGAGAAACAAGAATTATGTAAAACGATTGATGTAAATCATTGTTTCTAAGAGAAAGTGAGACAGGAATGCAAAAAAGCGTTGTTTTTGGACGGCAATGAAGAAATGACTATGTTTTGCGATTTCTCCTGCTCAGAAAGACTTTGAAAGTTGATAATTGTGGGCAATGTTAGAAATGTCATGAGAAACAAGAATTATCTAAAAAGGATTGATGTAAATCACTGTTTACAAGAGAAAGTGAGACAGAAATGCAAAAAAAGCGTTGTTTTTGGACGGCAATGAAGAAATGATTATGTTTTGCGATTTCTCCTGCTCAGAAAGACTTAGAAAGTTGATAATTGTGGGCAATGTTAGAAATGTCATGAGAAACAAGAATTATGTAAAAGGATTGATGTAAATCATTGTTTACAAGAGAAAGTGAGAAAGAAATGCAAAAAAGCGTTGTTTTTGGACGGCAATGAAGAAATGACTATATTTCGCGATTTCTCCTGCTCAGAAAGACTTAGAAAGTTGATAATTGTGGGCAATGTTAGAAATGTCATGAGAAACACGAATTATGTAAAAGGATTGATGTAAATCATTGTTTCTAAGAGAAAGTGAGACATGAATGCAAAAAAGCGTTGTTTTTGTACGGCAATGAAGAAATGACTATGTTTTGCAATTTCTCCTGCTCAGAAACACTTAGAAAGTTGATAATTGTGGGCAATGTTAGAAATGTCATGAGAAACAAGAATTATGTAAAAGGATTGATGTAAATCATTGTTTACAAGAGAAAGTGAGAAAGAAATGCAAAAAAGCGTTGTTTTTGGACGGCAATGAAGAAATGACTATATTTCGCGATTTCTCGTGCTCAGAAAGACTTAGAAAGTTGATAATTGTGGGCAATGTTAGAAATGTCATGAGAAACACGAATTATGTAAAAGGATTGATGTAAATCATTGTTTCTAAGAGAAAGTGAGACAGGAATGCAAAAAAGCGTTGTTTTTGGACGGCAATGAAGAAATGACTATGTTTTGCGATTTCTCCTGCTCAGAAAGACTTAGAAAGTTGATAATTGTGGGCAATGTTAGAAATGTCATGAGAAACAAGAATTATGTAAAAGGATTGATGTAAATCATTGTTTACAAGAGAAAGTGAGAAAGAAATGCAAAAAAGCGTTGTTTTTGGACGGCAATGAAGAAATGACTATATTTCGCGATTTCTCGTGCTCAGAAAGACTTAGAAAGTTGATAATTGTGGGCAATGTTAGAAATGTCATGAGAAACAAGAATTATGTAAAAGGATTGATGTAAATCATTGTTTCTAAGAGAAAGTGAGACAGGAATGCAAAAAAGCGTTGTTTTTGTACGGCAATGAAGAAATGACTATGTTTTGCAATTTCTCCTGCTCAGAAAGACTTAGAAAGTTGATAATTGTGGGCAATGTTAGAAATGTCATGAGAAACAAGAATTATGTAAAAGGATTGATGTAAATCATTGTTTCTAAGAGAAAGTGAGACAGTAATGCAAAAAAGCGTTGTTTTTGGACGGCAATGAAGAAATGACTATGTTTTGCGATTTCTCCTGCTCAGAAAGACTTAGAAAGTTGATAATTGTGGGCATTGTTAGAAATGTCATGAGAAACAAGAATTATGTAAAAGGATTGATGTAAATCATTGTTTCTAAGAGAAAGTGAGACAGGAATGCAAAAAAGCGTTGTTTTTGGACGGCAATGAAGAAATGAATATGTTTTGCGATTTCTCCTGCTCAGAAAGACTTAGAAAGTTGATAATTGTGGGCAATGTTAGAAATATCATGAGAAACAAGAATTATGTAAAAGGATTGATGTAAATCATTGTTTCTAAGAGAAAGTGAGACAGGAATGCAAAAAAGCGTTGTTTTTGGACGGCAATGAAGAAATGACTATGTTTTGCGATTTCTCCTGCTCAGAAAGACTTAGAAAGTTGATAATTGTGGGCAATGTTAGAAATGTCATGAGAAACAAGAATTATGTAAAAGGATTGATGTAAATCATTGTTTCTAAGAGAAAGTGAGACAGGAATGCAAAAAAGCGTTGTTTTTGGACGGCAATGAAGAAATGACTATGTTTTGCGATTTCTCCTGCTCAGAAAGACTTAGAAAGTTGATAATTTTGGGCAATGTTAGAAATGTCATGAGAAACAAGAATTATGTAAAAGGATTGATGTAAATCATTGTTTTCAAGAGAAAGTGAGACAGAAATGTAAAAAAGCGTTGTTTTTGGACGGCAATGAAGAAATGACTATATTTCGCGATTTCTCGTGCTCAGAAAGACTTAGAAAGTTGATAATTGTGGGCAATGTTAGAAATATCATGAGAAACAAGAATTATGTAAAAGGATTGATGTAAATCATTGTTTCTAAGAGAAAGTGAGACAGGAATGCAAAAAAGCGTTGTTTTTGGACGGCAATGAAGAAATGACTATGTTTTGCGATTTCTCCTGCTCAGAAAGACTTAGAAAGTTGATAATTGTGGGCAATGTTAGAAATGTCATGAGAAACAAGAATTATGTAAAAGGATTGATGTAAATCATTGTTTACAAGAGAAAGTGAGAAAGAAATGCAAAAAAGCGTTGTTTTTGGACGGCAATGAAGAAATGACTATATTTCGCGATTTCTCCTGCTCAGAAAGACTTAGAAAGTTGATAATTGTGGGCAATGTTAGAAATGTCATGAGAAACACGAATTATGTAAAAGGATTGATGTAAATCATTGTTTCTAAGAGAAACTGAGACAGGAATGCAAAAAAGCGTTGTTTTTGGACGGCAATGAAGAAATGACTATGTTTTGCGATTTCTCCTGCTCAGAAAGACTTAGAAAGTTGATAATTGTGGGCAATGTTAGAAATGTCATGAGAAACAAGAATTATGTAAAAGGATTGATGTAAATCATTGTTTACAAGAGAAAGTGAGAAAGAAATGCAAAAAAGCGTTGTTTTTGGATGGCAATGAAGAAATGACTATATTTCGCGATTTCTCGTGCTCAGAAAGACTTAGAAAGTTGATAATTGTGGGCAATGTTAGAAATGTCATGAGAAACACGAATTATGTAAAAGGATTGATTTAAATCATTGTTTACAAGAGAAAGTGAAAAAAGAAATGCAAAAAAGCGTTGTTTTTGGACGGCAATGAAGAAATGACTATATTTCGCGATTTCTCGTGCTCAGAAAGACTTAGAAAGTTGATAATTGTGGGCAATGTTAGAAATGTCATGAGAAACACGAATTATGTAAAAGGATTGATGTAAATCATTGTTTCTAAGAGAAAGTGAGACAGGAATGCAAAAAAGCGTTGTTTTTGGACGGCAATGAAGAAATGACTATGTTTTGCGATTTCTCCTGCTCAGAAAGACTTAGAAAGTTGATAATTGTGGGCAATGTTAGAAATGTCATGAGAAACAAGAATTATGTAAAAGGATTGATGTAAATCATTGTTTACAAGAGAAAGTGAGAAAGAAATGCAAAAAAGCGTTGTTTGTGGACGGCAATGAAGAAATGACTATGTTTTGCGATTTCTCCTGCTCAGAAAGACTTAGAAAGTTGATAATTGTGGGCAATGTTAGAAATGTCATGAGAAACAAGAATTATGTAAAAGGATTGATGTAAATCATTGTTTCTAAGAGAAAGTGAGACCGGAATGCAAAAAAGCGTTGTTTTTGGACGGCAATGAAGAAATGACTATGTTTTGCGATTTCTCCTGCTCAGAAAGACTTAGAAAGTTGATAATTGTGGGCAATGTTAGAAATGTCACGAGAAACAAGAATTATGTAAAACGATTGATGTAAATCATTGTTTCTAAGAGAAAGTGAGACAGGAATGCAAAAAAGCGTTGTTTTTGGACGGCAATGAAGAAATGACTATGTTTTGCGATTTCTCCTGCTCAGAAAGACTTAGAAAGTTGATAATTGTGGGCAATGTTAGAAATGTCATGAGAAACAAGAATTATGTAAAAGGATTGATGTAAATCATTGTTTCTAAGAGAAAGTGAGACAGGAATGCAAAAAAGCGTTGTTTTTGGACGGCAATGAAGAAATGACTATGTTTTGCGATTTCTCCTGCTCAGAAAGACTTAGAAAGTTGATAATTGTGGGCAATGTTAGAAATGTCATGAGAAACAAGAATTATGTAAAAGGATTGATGTAAATCATTGTTTACAAGAGAAAGTGAGAAAGAAATGCAAAAAAGCGTTGTTTTTGGACGGCAATGAAGAAATGACTATGTTTTGCGATTTCTCCTGCTCAGAAAGACTTAGAAAGTTGATAATTGTGGGCAATGTTAGAAATGTCATGAGAAACAAGAATTATGTAAAAGGATTGATGTAAATCATTGTTTCTAAGAGAAAGTGAGACAGGAATGCAAAAAAGCGTTGTTTTTGGACGGCAATGAAGAAATGACTATGTTTTGCGATTTCTCCTGCTCAGAAAGACTTAGAAAGTTGATAATTTTGGGCAATGTTAGAAATGTCATGAGAAACAAGAATTATGTAAAAGGATTGATGTAAATCATTGTTTTCAAGAGAAAGTGGGACAGAAATGCAAAAAAGCGTTGTTTTTGGACGGCAATGAAGAAATGACTATATTTCGCGATTTCTCGTGCTCAGAAAGACTTAGAAAGTTGATAATTGTGGGCAATGTTAGAAATGTCATGAGAAACAAGAATTATGTAAAAGGATTGATGTAAATCATTGTTTCTAAGAGAAAGTGAGACAGGAATGCAAAAAAGCGTTGTTTTTGGACGGCAATGAAGAAATGACTATGTTTTGCGATTTCTCCTGCTCAGAAAGACTTAGAAAGTTGATAATTGTGGGCAATGTTAGAAATGTCATGAGAAACAAGAATTATGTAAAAGGATTGATGTAAATCATTGTTTACAAGAGAAAGTGAGAAAGAAATGCAAAAAAGCGTTGTTTTTGGACGGCAATGAAGAAATGACTATATTTCGCGATTTCTCCTGCTCAGAAAGACTTAGAAAGTTGATAATTGTGGGCAATGTTAGAAATGTCATGAGAAACACGAATTATGTAAAAGGATTGATGTAAATCATTGTTTCTAAGAGAAAGTGAGACAGGAATGCAAAAAAGCGTTGTTTTTGTACGGCAATGAAGAAATGACTATGTTTTGCAATTTCTCCTGCTCAGAAAGACTTAGAAAGTTGATAATTGTGGGCAATGTTAGAAATGTCATGAGAAACAAGAATTATGTAAAAAGATTGATGTAAATCATTGTTTACAAGAGAAAGTGAGAAAGAAATGCAAAAAAGCGTTGTTTTTGGACGGCAATGAAGAAATGACTATATTTCGCGATTTCTCGTGCTCAGAAAGACTTAGAAAGTTGATAATTGTGGGCAATGTTAGAAATGTCATGAGAAACACGAATTATGTAAAAGGATTGATGTAAATCATTGTTTCTAAGAGAAAGTGAGACAGGAATGCAAAAAAGCGTTGTTTTTGGACGGCAATGAAGAAATGACTATGTTTTGCGATTTCTCCTGCTCAGAAAGACTTAGAAAGTTGATAATTGTGGGCAATGTTAGAAATGTCATGAGAAACAAGAATTATGTAAAAGGATTGATGTAAATCATTGTTTACAAGAGAAAGTGAGAAAGAAATGCAAAAAAGCGTTGTTTTTGGACGGCAATGAAGAAATGACTATGTTTTGCGATTTCTCCTGCTCAGAAAGACTTAGAAAGTTGATAATTGTGGGCAATGTTAGAAATGTCATGAGAAACAAGAATTATGTAAAAGGATTGATGTAAATCATTGTTTCTAAGAGAAAGTGAGACAGGAATGCAAAAAAGCGTTGTTTTTGGACGGCAATGAAGAAATGACTATGTTTTGCGATTTCTCCTGCTCAGAAAGACTTAGAAAGTTGATAATTGTGGGCAATGTTAGAAATGTCACGAGAAACAAGAATTATGTAAAACGATTGATGTAAATCATTGTTTCTAAGAGAAAGTGAGACAGGAATGCAAAAAAGCGTTGTTTTTGGACGGCAATGAAGAAATGACTATGTTTTGCGATTTCTCCTGCTCAGAAAGACTTAGAAAGTTGATAATTGTGGGCAATGTTAGAAATGTCATGAGAAACAAGAATTATGTAAAAAGGATTGATGTAAATCATTGTTTACAAGAGAAAGTGAGACAGAAATGCAAAAAAGCGTTGTTTTTGGACGGCAATGAAGAAATGACTATGTTTTGCGATTTCTCCTGCTCAGAAAGACTTAGAAAGTTGATAATTGTGGGCAATGTTAGAAATGTCATGAGAAACAAGAATTATGTAAAAGGATTGATGTAAATCATTGTTTACAAGAGAAAGTGAGAAAGAAATGCAAAAAAGCGTTGTTTTTGGACGGCAATGAAGAAATGACTATATTTCGCGATTTCTCGTGCTCAGAAAGACTTAGAAAGTTTATAATTGTGGGCAATGTTAGAAATGTCATGAGAAACATGAATTATGTAAAAGGATTGATGTAAATCATTGTTTCTAAGAGAAAGTGAGACAGGAATGCAAAAAAGCGTTGTTTTTGGACGGCAATGAAGAAATGACTATGTTTTGCGATTTCTCCTGCTCAGAAAGACTTAGAAAGTTGATAATTGTGGGCAATGTTAGAAATGTCATGAGAAACAAGAATTATGTAAAAGGATTGATGTAAATCATTGTTTACAAGAGAAAGTGAGAAAGAAATGCAAAAAAGCGTTGTTTTTGGACGGCAATGAAGAAATGACTATATTTCGCGATTTCTCCTGCTCAGAAAGACTTAGAAAGTTGATAATTGTGGGCAATGTTAGAAATGTCATGAGAAACATGAATTATGTAAAAGGATTGATGTAAATCATTGTTTCTAAGAGAAAGTGAGACAGGAATGCAAAAAAGCGTTGTTTTTGTACGGCAATGAAGAAATGACTATGTTTTGCAATTTCTCCTGCTCAGAAAGACTTAGAAAGTTGATAATTGTGGGCAATGTTAGAAATGTCATGAGAAACAAGAATTATGTAAAAGGATTGATGTAAATCATTGTTTACAAGAGAAAGTGAGAAAGAAATGCAAAAAAGCGTTGTTTTTGGACGGCAATGAAGAAATGACTATATTTCGCGATTTCTCCTGCTCAGAAAGACTTAGAAAGTTGATAATTGTGGGCAATGTTAGAAATGTCACGAGAAACAAGAATTATGTAAAACGATTGATGTAAATCATTGTTTCTAAGAGAAAGTGAGACAGGAATGCAAAAAAGCGTTGTTTTTGGACGGCAATGAAGAAATGACTATGTTTTGCGATTTCTCCTGCTCAGAAAGACTTAGAAAGTTGATAATTGTGGGCAATGTTAGAAATGTCATGAGAAACAAGAATTATGTAAAAGGATTGATGTAAATCATTGTTTACAAGAGAAAGTGAGAAAGAAATGCAAAAAAGCGTTGTTTTTGGACGGCAATGAAGAAATGACTATGTTTTGCGATTTCTCCTGCTCAGAAAGACTTAGAAAGTTGATAATTGTGGGCAATGTTAGAAATGTCATGAGAAACAAGAATTATGTAAAAGGATTGATGTAAATCATTGTTTCTAAGAGAAAGTGAGACAGGAATGCAAAAAAGCGTTGTTTTTGGACGGCAATGAAGAAATGACTATGTTTTGCGATTTCTCCTGCTCAGAAAGACTTAGAAAGTTGATAATTGTGGGCAATGTTAGAAATGTCACGAGAAACAAGAATTATGTAAAACGATTGATGTAAATCATTGTTTCTAAGATAAAGTGAGACAGTAATGCAAAAAAGCGTTGTTTTTGGACGGCAATGAAGAAATGACTATGTTTTGCGATTTCTCCTGCTCAGAAAGACTTAGAAAGTTGATAATTGTGGGCAATGTTAGAAATGTCATGAGAAACAAGAATTATGTAAAAGGATTGATGTAAATCATTGTTTCTAAGAGAAAGTGAGACAGGAATGCAAAAAAGCGTTGTTTTTGGACGGCAATGAAGAAATGACTATGTTTTGCGATTTCTCCTGCTCAGAAAGACTTAGAAAGTTGATAATTGTGGGCAATGTTAGAAATGTCATGAGAAACAAGAATTATGTAAAAGGATTGATGTAAATCATTGTTTCTAAGAGAAAGTGAGACAGGAATGCAAAAAAGCGTTGTTTTTGGACGGCAATGAAGAAATGACTATGTTTTGCGATTTCTCCTGCTCAGAAAGACTTAGAAAGTTGATAATTGTGGGCAATGTTAGAAATGTCATGAGAAACAAGAATTATGTAAAAGGATTGATGTAAATCATTGTTTCTAAGAGAAAGTGAGACAGGAATGCAAAAAAGCGTTGTTTTTGGACGGCAATGAAGAAATGACTATGTTTTGCGATTTCTCCTGCTCAGAAAGACTTAGAAAGTTGATAATTTTGGGCAATGTTAGAAATGTCATGAGAAACAAGAATTATGTAAAAGGATTGATGTAAATCATTGTTTTCAAGAGAAAGTGGGACAGAAATGCAAAAAAGCGTTGTTTTTGGACGGCAATGAAGAAATGACTATATTTCGCGATTTCTCGTGCTCAGAAAGACTTAGAAAGTTGATAATTGTGGGCAATGTTAGAAATGTCATGAGAAACAAGAATTATGTAAAAGGATTGATGTAAATCATTGTTTCTAAGAGAAAGTGAGACAGGAATGCAAAAAAGCGTTGTTTTTGGACGGCAATGAAGAAATGACTATGTTTTGCGATTTCTCCTGCTCAGAAAGACTTAGAAAGTTGATAATTGTGGGCAATGTTAGAAATGTCATGAGAAACAAGAATTATGTAAAAGGATTGATGTAAATCATTGTTTACAAGAGAAAGTGAGAAAGAAATGCAAAAAAGCGTTGTTTTTGGACGGCAATGAAGAAATGACTATATTTCGCGATTTCTCCTGCTCAGAAAGACTTAGAAAGTTGATAATTGTGGGCAATGTTAGAAATGTCATGAGAAACACGAATTATGTAAAAGGATTGATGTAAATCATTGTTTCTAAGAGAAAGTGAGACAGGAATGCAAAAAAGCGTTGTTTTTGTACGGCAATGAAGAAATGACTATGTTTTGCAATTTCTCCTGCTCAGAAAGACTTAGAAAGTTGATAATTGTGGGCAATGTTAGAAATGTCATGAGAAACAAGAATTATGTAAAAAGATTGATGTAAATCATTGTTTACAAGAGAAAGTGAGAAAGAAATGCAAAAAAGCGTTGTTTTTGGACGGCAATGAAGAAATGACTATATTTCGCGATTTCTCGTGCTCAGAAAGACTTAGAAAGTTGATAATTGTGGGCAATGTTAGAAATGTCATGAGAAACACGAATTATGTAAAAGGATTGATGTAAATCATTGTTTCTAAGAGAAAGTGAGACAGGAATGCAAAAAAGCGTTGTTTTTGGACGGCAATGAAGAAATGACTATGTTTTGCGATTTCTCCTGCTCAGAAAGACTTAGAAAGTTGATAATTGTGGGCAATGTTAGAAATGTCATGAGAAACAAGAATTATGTAAAAGGATTGATGTAAATCATTGTTTACAAGAGAAAGTGAGAAAGAAATGCAAAAAAGCGTTGTTTTTGGACGGCAATGAAGAAATGACTATGTTTTGCGATTTCTCCTGCTCAGAAAGACTTAGAAAGTTGATAATTGTGGGCAATGTTAGAAATGTCATGAGAAACAAGAATTATGTAAAAGGATTGATGTAAATCATTGTTTCTAAGAGAAAGTGAGACAGGAATGCAAAAAAGCGTTGTTTTTGGACGGCAATGAAGAAATGACTATGTTTTGCGATTTCTCCTGCTCAGAAAGACTTAGAAAGTTGATAATTGTGGGCAATGTTAGAAATGTCACGAGAAACAAGAATTATGTAAAACGATTGATGTAAATCATTGTTTCTAAGAGAAAGTGAGACAGGAATGCAAAAAAGCGTTGTTTTTGGACGGCAATGAAGAAATGACTATGTTTTGCGATTTCTCCTGCTCAGAAAGACTTAGAAAGTTGATAATTGTGGGCAATGTTAGAAATGTCATGAGAAACAAGAATTATGTAAAAAGGATTGATGTAAATCATTGTTTACAAGAGAAAGTGAGACAGAAATGCAAAAAAGCGTTGTTTTTGGACGGCAATGAAGAAATGACTATGTTTTGCGATTTCTCCTGCTCAGAAAGACTTAGAAAGTTGATAATTGTGGGCAATGTTAGAAATGTCATGAGAAACAAGAATTATGTAAAAGGATTGATGTAAATCATTGTTTACAAGAGAAAGTGAGAAAGAAATGCAAAAAAGCGTTGTTTTTGGACGGCAATGAAGAAATGACTATATTTCGCGATTTCTCGTGCTCAGAAAGACTTAGAAAGTTTATAATTGTGGGCAATGTTAGAAATGTCATGAGAAACATGAATTATGTAAAAGGATTGATGTAAATCATTGTTTCTAAGAGAAAGTGAGACAGGAATGCAAAAAAGCGTTGTTTTTGGACGGCAATGAAGAAATGACTATGTTTTGCGATTTCTCCTGCTCAGAAAGACTTAGAAAGTTGATAATTGTGGGCAATGTTAGAAATGTCATGAGAAACAAGAATTATGTAAAAGGATTGATGTAAATCATTGTTTACAAGAGAAAGTGAGAAAGAAATGCAAAAAAGCGTTGTTTTTGGACGGCAATGAAGAAATGACTATATTTCGCGATTTCTCCTGCTCAGAAAGACTTAGAAAGTTGATAATTGTGGGCAATGTTAGAAATGTCATGAGAAACATGAATTATGTAAAAGGATTGATGTAAATCATTGTTTCTAAGAGAAAGTGAGACAGGAATGCAAAAAAGCGTTGTTTTTGTACGGCAATGAAGAAATGACTATGTTTTGCAATTTCTCCTGCTCAGAAAGACTTAGAAAGTTGATAATTGTGGGCAATGTTAGAAATGTCATGAGAAACAAGAATTATGTAAAAGGATTGATGTAAATCATTGTTTACAAGAGAAAGTGAGAAAGAAATGCAAAAAAGCGTTGTTTTTGGACGGCAATGAAGAAATGACTATATTTCGCGATTTCTCGTGCTCAGAAAGACTTAGAAAGTTGATAATTGTGGGCAATGTTAGAAATGTCATGAGAAACACGAATTATGTAAAAGGATTGATGTAAATCATTGTTTCTAAGAGAAAGTGAGACAGGAATGCAAAAAAGCGTTGTTATTGGACGGCAATGAAGAAATGACTATGTTTTGCGATTTCTCCTGCTCAGAAAGACTTAGAAAGTTGATAATTGTGGGCAATGTTAGAAATGTCATGAGAAACAAGAATTATGTAAAAGGATTGATGTAAATCATTGTTTACAAGAGAAAGTGAGAAAGAAATGCAAAAAAGCGTTGTTTTTGGACGGCAATGAAGAAATGACTATATTTCGCGATTTCTCGTGCTCAGAAAGACTTAGAAAGTTGATAATTGTGGGCAATGTTAGAAATGTCATGAGAAACACGAATTATGTAAAAGGATTGATGTAAATCATTGTTTCTAAGAGAAAGTGAGACAGGAATGCAAAAAAGCGTTGTTATTGGACGGCAATGAAGAAATGACTATGTTTTGCGATTTCTCCTGCTCAGAAAGACTTAGAAAGTTGATAATTGTGGGCAATGTTAGAAATGTCATGAGAAACAAGAATTATGTAAAAGGATTGATGTAAATCATTGTTTACAAGAGAAAGTGAGAAAGAAATGCAAAAAAGCGTTGTTTTTGGACGCCAATGAAGAAATGACTATATTTCGCGATTTCTCGTGCTCAGAAAGACTTAGAAAGTTGATAATTGTGGGCAATGTTAGAAATGTCATGAGAAACACGAATTATGTAAAAGGATTGATTTAAATCATTGTTTACAAGAGAAAGTGAGAAAGAAATGCAAAAAAGCGTTGTTTTTGGACGGCAATGAAGAAATGACTATATTTCGCGATTTCTCGTGCTCAGAAAGACTTAGAAAGTTGATAATTGTGGGCAATGTTAGAAATGTCATGAGAAACACGAATTATGTAAAAGGATTGATGTAAATCATTGTTTCTAAGAGAAAGTGAGACAGGAATGCAAAAAAGCGTTGTTTTTGGACGGCAATGAAGAAATGACTATGTTTTGCGATTTCTCCTGCTCAGAAAGACTTAGAAAGTTGATAATTGTGGGCAATGTTAGAAATGTCATGAGAAACAAGAATTATGTAAAAGGATTGATGTAAATCATTGTTTACAAGAGAAAGTGAGAAAGAAATGCAAAAAAGCGTTGTTTTTGGACGGCAATGAAGAAATGACTATGTTTTGCGATTTCTCGTGCTCAGAAAGACTTAGAAAGTTGATAATTGTGGGCAATGTTAGAAATGTCATGAGAAACAAGAATTATGTAAAAGGATTGATGTAAATCATTGTTTCTAAGAGAAAGTGAGACAGGAATGCAAAAAAGCGTTGTTTTTGGACGGCAATGAAGAAATGACTATGTTTTGCGATTTCTCGTGCTCAGAAAGACTTAGAAAGTTGATAATTGTGGGCAATGTTAGAAATGTCATGAGAAACACGAATTATGTAAAAGGATTGATTTAAATCATTGTTTACAAGAGAAAGTGAGAAAGAAATGCAAAAAAGCGTTGTTTTTGGACGGCAATGAAGAAATGACTATATTTCGCGATTTCTCGTGCTCAGAAAGACTTAGAAAGTTGATAATTGTGGGCAATGTTAGAAATGTCATGAGAAACACGAATTATGTAAAAGGATTGATGTAAATCATTGTTTCTAAGAGAAAGTGAGACAGGAATGCAAAAAAGCGTTGTTTTTGGACGGCAATGAAGAAATGACTATGTTTTGCGATTTCTCCTGCTCAGAAAGACTTAGAAAGTTGATAATTGTGGGCAATGTTAGAAATGTCATGAGAAACAAGAATTATGTAAAAGGATTGATGTAAATCATTGTTTACAAGAGAAAGTGAGAAAGAAATGCAAAAAAGCGTTGTTTTTGGACGGCAATGAAGAAATGACTATGTTTTGCGATTTCTCGTGCTCAGAAAGACTTAGAAAGTTGATAATTGTGGGCAATGTTAGAAATGTCATGAGAAACATGAATTATGTAAAAGGATTGATGTAAATCATTGTTTCTAAGAGAAAGTGAGACAGGAATGCAAAAAAGCGTTGTTTTTGGACGGCAATGAAGAAATGACTATGTTTTGCGATTTCTCCTGCTCAGAAAGACGTAGAAAGTTGATAATTGTGGGCAATGTTAGAAATGTCATGAGAAACAAGAATTATGTTAAAGGATTGATGTAAATCATTGTTTTCAAGAGAAAGTGAGAAAGAAATGCAAAAAAGCGTTGTTTTTGGACGGCAATGAAGAAATGACTATGTTTTGCGATTTCTCCTGCTCAGAAAGACTTAGAAAGTTGATAATTGTGGGCAATGTTAGAAATGTCATGAGAAACAAGAATTATGTAAAACGATTGATGTAAATCATTGTTTCTAAGAGAAAGTGAGACAGGAATGCAAAAAAGCGTTGTTTTTGGACGGCAATGAAGAAATGACTATGTTTTGCGATTTCTCCTGCTCAGAAAGACTTAGAAAGTTGATAATTGTGGGCAATGTTAGAAATGTCATGAGAAACAAGAATTATGTAAAACGATTGATGTAAATCATTGTTTCTAAGAGAAAGCGAGACAGGAATGCAAAAAAGCGTTGTTTTTGGACGGCAATGAAGAAATGACTATGTTTTGCGATTTCTCCTGCTCAGAAAGACTTAGAAAGTTGATAATTGTGGGCAATGTTAGAAATGTCATGAGAAACAAGAATTATCTAAAAAGGATTGATGTAAATCATTGTTTACAAGAGAAAGTGAGACAGAAATGCAAAAAAGCGTTGTTTTTGGACGGCAATGAAGAAATGACTATGTTTTGCGATTTCTCCTGCTCAAAAAGACTTAGAAAGTTGATAATTGTGGGCAATGTTAGAAATGTCATGAGAAACAAGAATTATGTAAAAGGATTGATGTAAATCATTGTTTACTAGAGAAAGTAAGAAAGAAATGCAAAAATGCGTTGTTTTTGGACGGCAATGAAGAAATGACTATGTTTTGCGATTTCTCCTGCTCAGAAAGACTTAGAAAGTTGATAATTGTGGGCACTGTTAGAAATGTCATGAGAAACAAGAATTATGTAAAACGATTGATGTAAATCATTGTTTCTAAGAGAAAGTGAGACAGGAATGCAAAAAAGCGTTGTTTTTGGACGGCAATGAAGAAATGACTATGTTTTGCGATTTCTCCTGCTCAGAAAGACTTAGAAAGTTGATAATTGTGGGCAATGTTAGAAATGTCATGAGAAACAAGAATTATCTAAAAAGGATTGATGTAAATCATTGTTTACAAGAGAAAGTGAGACAGAAATGCAAAAAAGCGTTGTTTTTGGACGGCAATGAAGAAATGACTATGTTTTGCGATTTCTCCTGCTCAGAAAGACTTAGAAAGTTGATAATTGTGGGCAATGTTAGAAATGTCATGAGAAACAAGAATTATGTAAAAGGATTGATGTAAATCATTGTTTACAAGAGAAAGTGAGAAAGAAATGCAAAAAAGCGTTGTTTTTGGACGGCAATGAAGAAATGACTATATTTCGCGATTTCTCCTGCTCAGAAAGACTTAGAAAGTTGATAATTGTGGGCAATGTTAGAAATGTCATGAGAAACACCAATTATGTAAAAGGATTGATGTAAATCATTGTTTCTAAGAGAAAGTGAGACAGGAATGCAAAAAAGCGTTGTTTTTGTACGGCAATGAAGAAATGACTATGTTTTGCAATTTCTCCTGCTCAGAAAGACTTAGAAAGTTGATAATTGTGGGCAATGTTAGAAATGTCATGAGAAACAAGAATTATGTAAAAGGATTGATGTAAATCATTGTTTACAAGAGAAAGTGAGAAAGAAATGCCAAAAAGCGTTGTTTTTGGACGGCAATGAAGAAATGACTATATTTCGCGATTTCTCGTGCTCAGAAAGACTTAGAAAGTTGATAATTGTGGGCAATGTTAGAAATGTCATGAGAAACACGAATTATGTAAAAGGATTGATGTAAATCATTGTTTCTAAGAGAAAGTGAGACAGGAATGCAAAAAAGCGTTGTTTTTGGACGGCAATGAAGAAATGACTATGTTTTGCGATTTCTCCTGCTCAGAAAGACTTAGAAAGTTGATAATTGTGGGCAATGTTAGAAATGTCATGAGAAACAAGAATTATGTAAAACGATTGATGTAAATCATTGTTTCTAAGAGAAAGTGAGATAGGAATGCAAAAAAGCGTTGTTTTTGGACGGCAATGAAGAAATGACTATGTTTTGCGATTTCTCCTGCTCAGAAAGACTTAGAAAGTTGATAATTGTGGGCAATGTTAGAAATGTCATGAGAAACAAGAATTATGTAAAACGATTGATGTAAATCATTGTTTCTAAGAGAAAGCGAGACAGGAATGCAAAAAAGCGTTGTTTTTGGACGGCAATGAAGAAATGACTATGTTTTGCGATTTCTCCTGCTCAGAAAGACTTAGAAAGTTGATAATTGTGGGCAATGTTAGAAATGTCATGAGAAACAAGAATTATGTAAAAGGATTGATGTAAATCATTGTTTACAAGAGAAAGTGAGAAAGAAATGCAAAAAAGCGTTGTTTTTGGACGGCAATGAAGAAATGACTATGTTTTGCGATTTCTCCTGCTCAGAAAGACTTAGAAAGTTGATAATTGTGGGCAATGTTAGAAATGTCATGAGAAACAAGAATTATGTAAAAGGATTGATGTAAATCATTGTTTCTAAGAGAAAGTGAGACAGGAATGCAAAAAAAGCGTTGTTTTTGGACGGCAATGAAGAAATGACTATGTTTTGCGATTTCTCCTGCTCAGAAAGACTTAGAAAGTTGATAATTGTGGGCAATGTTAGAAATGTCACGAGAAACAAGAATTATGTAAAACGATTAATGTAAATCATTGTTTCTAAGAGAAAGTGAGACAGGAATGCAAAAAAGCGTTGTTTTTGGACGGCAATGAAGAAATGACTATGTTTTGCGATTTCTCCTGCTCAGAAAGACTTAGAAAGTTGATAATTGTGGGCAATGTTAGAAATGTCATGAGAAACAAGAATTATGTAAAAAGGATTGATGTAAATCATTGTTTACAAGAGAAAGTGAGACAGAAATGCAAAAAAGCGTTGTTTTTGGACGGCAATGAAGAAATGACTATGTTTTGCGATTTCTCCTGCTCAGAAAGACTTAGAAAGTTGATAATTGTGGGCAATGTTAGAAATGTCATGAGAAACAAGAATTATGTAAAAGGATTGATGTAAATCATTGTTTACAAGAGAAAGTGAGAAAGAAATGCAAAAAAGCGTTGTTTTTGGACGGCAATGAAGAAATAACTATATTTCGCGATTTCTCCTGCTCAGAAAGACTTAGAAAGTTGATAATTGTGTGCAATGTTAGAAATGTCATGAGAAACATGAATTATGTAAAAGGATTGATGTAAATCATTGTTTCTAAGAGAAAGTGAGACAGGAATGCAAAAAAGCGTTGTTTTTGGACGGCAATGAAGAAATGACTATGTTTTGCGATTTCTCCTGCTCAGAAAGACGTAGAAAGTTGATAATTGTGGGCAATGTTAGAAATGTCATGAGAAACAAGAATTATGTAAAAGGATTGATGTAAATCATTGTTTACAAGAGAAAGTGAGAAAGAAATGCAAAAAAGCGTTGTTTTTGGACGGCAATGAAGAAATGACTATGTTTTGCGATTTCTCCTGCTCAGAAAGACTTAGAAAGTTGATAATTGTGGGCAATGTTAGAAATGTCATGAGAAACAAGAATTATGTAAAACGATTGATGTAAATCATTGTTTACAAGAGAAAGTGAGACAGGAATGCAAAAAAGCGTTGTTTTTGGACGGCAATGAAGAAATGACTATGTTTTGCGATTTCTCCTGCTCAGAAAGACTTAGAAAGTTGATAATTGTGGGCAATGTTAGAAATGTCATGAGAAACAAGAATTATGTAAAACGATTGATGTAAATCATTGTTTCTAAGAGAAAGCGAGACAGGAATGCAAAAAAGCGTTGTTTTTGGACGGCAATGAAGAAATGACTATGTTTTGCGATTTCTCCTGCTCAGAAAGACTTAGAAAGTTGATAATTGTGGGCAATGTTAGAAATGTCATGAGAAACAAGAATTATCTAAAAAGGATTGATGTAAATCATTGTTTACAAGAGAAAGTGAGACAGAAATGCAAAAAAGCGTTGTTTTTGGACGGCAATGAAGAAATGACTATGTTTTGCGATTTCTCCTGCTCAAAAAGACTTAGAAAGTTGATAATTGTGGGCAATGTTAGAAATGTCATGAGAAACAAGAATTATGTAAAAGGATTGATGTAAATCATTGTTTACAAGAGAAAGTAAGAAAGAAATGCAAAAAAGCGTTGTTTTTGGACGGCAATGAAGAAATGACTATGTTTTGCGATTTCTCCTGCTCAGAAAGACTTAGAAAGTTGATAATTGTGGGCAATGTTAGAAATGTCATGAGAAACAAGAATTATGTAAAACGATTGATGTAAATCATTGTTTCTAAGAGAAAGTGAGACAGGAATGCAAAAAAGCGTTGTTTTTGGACGGCAATGAAGAAATGACTATGTTTTGCGATTTCTCCTGCTCAGAAAGACTTAGAAAGTTGATAATTGTGGGCAATGTTAGAAATGTCATGAGAAACAAGAATTATCTAAAAAGGATTGATGTAAATCATTGTTTACAAGAGAAAGTGAGACAGAAATGCAAAAAAGCGTTGTTTTTGGACGGCAATGAAGAAATGACTATGTTTTGCGATTTCTCCTGCTCAGAAAGACTTAGAAAGTTGATAATTGTGGGCAATGTTAGAAATGTCATGAGAAACAAGAATTATGTAAAAGGATTGATGTAAATCATTGTTTACAAGAGAAAGTGAGAAAGAAATGCAAAAAAGCGTTGTTTTTGGACGGCAATGAAGAAATGACTATATTTTGCGATTTCTCCTGCTCAGAAAAACTTAGAAAGTTGATAATTGTGGGCAATGTTAGAAATGTCATGAGAAACACGAATTATGTAAAAGGATTGATGTAAATCATTGTTTCTAAGAGAAAGTGAGACATGAATGCAAAAAAGCGTTGTTTTTGTACGGCAATGAAGAAATGACTATGTTTTGCAATTTCTCCTGCTCAGAAAGACTTAGAAAGTTGATAATTGTGGGCAATGTTAGAAATGTCATGAGAAACAAGAATTATGTAAAAGGATTGATGTAAATCATTGTTTACAAGAGAAAGTGAGAAAGAAATGCAAAAAAGCGTTGTTTTTGGACGGCAATGAAGAAATGACTATATTTCGCGATTTCTCGTGCTCAGAAAGACTTAGAAAGTTGATAATTGTGGGCAATGTTAGAAATGTCATGAGAAACACGAATTATGTAAAAGGATTGATGTAAATCATTGTTTCTAAGAGAAAGTGAGACAGGAATGCAAAAAAGCGTTGTTTTTGGACGGCAATGAAGAAATGACTATGTTTTGCGATTTCTCCTGCTCAGAAAGACTTAGAAAGTTGATAATTGTGGGCAATGTTAGAAATGTCATGAGAAACAAGAATTATGTAAAAGGATTGATGTAAATCATTGTTTACAAGAGAAAGTGAGAAAGAAATGCAAAAAAGCGTTGTTTTTGGACGGCAATGAAGAAATGACTATATTTCGCGATTTCTCGTGCTCAGAAAGACTTAGAAAGTTGATAATTGTGGGCAATGTTAGAAATGTCATGAGAAACAAGAATTATGTAAAAGGATTGATGTAAATCATTGTTTCTAAGAGAAAGTGAGACAGGAATGCAAAAAAGCGTTGTTTTTGTACGGCAATGAAGAAATGACTATGTTTTGCAATTTCTCCTGCTCAGAAAGACTTAGAAAGTTGATAATTGTGGGCAATGTTAGAAATGTCATGAGAAACAAGAATTATGTAAAAGGATTGATGTAAATCATTGTTTACAAGAGAAAGTGAGAAAGAAATGCAAAAAAGCGTTGTTTTTGGACGGCAATGAAGAAATGACTATGTTTTGCGATTTCTCCTGCTCAGAAAGACTTAGAAAGTTGATAATTGTGGGCAATGTTAGAAATGTCATGAGAAACAAGAATTATGTAAAAGGATTGATGTAAATCATTGTTTCTAAGAGAAAATGAGACAGGAATGCAAAAAAGCGTTGTTTTTTTACGGCAATGAAGAAATGACTATGTTTTGCAATTTCTCCTGCTCAGAAAGACTTAGAAAGTTGATAATTGTGGGCAATGTTAGAAATGTCACGAGAAACAAGAATTATGTAAAACGATTGATGTAAATCATTGTTTCTAAGAAAAAGTGAGACAGTAATGCAAAAAAGCGTTGTTTTTGGACGGCAATGAAGAAATGACTATGTTTTGCGATTTCTCCTGCTCAGAAAGACTTAGAAAGTTGATAATTGTGGGCAATGTTAGAAATGTCATGAGAAACAAGAATTATGTAAAAGGATTGATGTAAATCATTGTTTCTAAGAGAAAGTGAGACAGGAATGCAAAAAAGCGTTGTTTTTGGACGGCAATGAAGAAATGACTATGTTTTGCGATTTCTCCTGCTCAGAAAGACTTAGAAAGTTGATAATTGTGGGCAATGTTAGAAATGTCATGAGAAACAAGAATTATGTAAAAGGATTGATGTAAATCATTGTTTCTAAGAGAAAGTGAGACAGGAATGCAAAAAAGCGTTGTTTTTGGACGGCAATGAAGAAATGACTATGTTTTGCGATTTCTCCTGCTCAGAAAGACTTAGAAAGTTGATAATTGTGGGCAATGTTAGAAATGTCATGAGAAACAAGAATTATGTAAAAGGATTGATGTAAATCATTGTTTCTAAGAGAAAGTGAGACAGGAATGCAAAAAAGCGTTGTTTTTGGACGGCAATGAAGAAATGACTATGTTTTGCGATTTCTCCTGCTCAGAAAGACTTAGAAAGTTGATAATTTTGGGCAATGTTAGAAATGTCATGAGAAACAAGAATTATGTAAAAGGATTGATGTAAATCATTGTTTTCAAGAGAAAGTGAGACAGAAATGTAAAAAAGCGTTGTTTTTGGACGGCAATGAAGAAATGACTATATTTCGCGATTTCTCGTGCTCAGAAAGACTTAGAAAGTTGATAATTGTGGGCAATGTTAGAAATGTCATGAGAAACAAGAATTATGTAAAAGGATTGATGTAAATCATTGTTTCTAAGAGAAAGTGAGACAGGAATGCAAAAAAGCGTTGTTTTTGGACGGCAATGAAGAAATGACTATGTTTTGCGATTTCTCCTGCTCAGAAAGACTTAGAAAGTTGATAATTGTGGGCAATGTTAGAAATGTCATGAGAAACAAGAATTATGTAAAAGGATATATGTAAATCATTGTTTACAAGAGAAAGTGAGAAAGAAATGCAAAAAAGCGTTGTTTTTGGACGGCAATGAAGAAATGACTATATTTCGCGATTTCTCCTGCTCAGAAAGACTTAGAAAGTTGATAATTGTGGGCAATGTTAGAAATGTCATGAGAAACACGAATTATGTAAAAGGATTGATGTAAATCATTGTTTCTAAGAGAAAGTGAGACAGGAATGCAAAAAAGCGTTGTTTTTGTACGGCAATGAAGAAATGACTATGTTTTGCAATTTCTCCTGCTCAGAAAGACTTAGAAAGTTGATAATTGTGGGCAATGTTAGAAATGTCATGAAAAACAAGAATTATGTAAAAGGATTGATGTAAATCATTGTTTACAAGAGAAAGTGAGAAAGAAATGCAAAAAAGCGTTGTTTTTGGACGGCAATGAAGAAATGACTATATTTCGCGATTTCTCGTGCTCAGAAAGACTTAGAAAGTTGATAATTGTGGGCAATGTTAGAAATGTCATGAGAAACACGAATTATGTAAAAGGATTGATGTAAATCATTGTTTCTAAGAGAAAGTGAGACAGGAATGCAAAAAAGCGTTGTTATTGGACGGCAATGAAGAAATGACTATGTTTTGCGATTTCTCCTGCTCAGAAAGACTTAGAAAGTTGATAATTGTGGGCAATGTTAGAAATGTCATGAGAAACAAGAATTATGTAAAAGGATTGATGTAAATCATTGTTTACAAGAGAAAGTGAGAAAGAAATGCAAAAAAGCGTTGTTTTTGGACGGCAATGAAGAAATGACTATATTTCGCGATTTCTCGTGCTCAGAAAGACTTAGAAAGTTGATAATTGTGGGCAATGTTAGAAATGTCATGAGAAACACGAATTATGTAAAAGGATTGATGTAAATCATTGTTTCTAAGAGAAAGTGAGACAGGAATGCAAAAAAGCGTTGTTTTTGGACGGCAATGAAGAAATGACTATGTTTTGCGATTTCTCCTGCTCAGAAAGACTTAGAAAGTTGATAATTGTGGGCAATGTTAGAAATGTCATGAGAAACAAGAATTATGTAAAAGGATTGATGTAAATCATTGTTTACAAGAGAAAGTGAGAAAGAAATGCAAAAAAGCGTTGTTTTTGGACGGCAATGAAGAAATGACTATGTTTTGCGATTTCTCGTGCTCAGAAAGACTTAGAAAGTTGATAATTGTAGGCAATGTTAGAAATGTCATGAGAAACATGAATTATGTAAAAGGATTGATGTAAATCATTGTTTCTAAGAGAAAGTGAGACAGGAATGCAAAAAAGCGTTGTTTTTGGACGGCAATGAAGAAATGACTATGTTTTGCGATTTCTCCTGCTCAGAAAGACGTAGAAAGTTGATAATTGTGGGCAATGTTAGAAATGTCATGAGAAACAAGAATTATGTTAAAGGATTGATGTAAATCATTGTTTACAAGAGAAAGTGAGAAAGAAATGCAAAAAAGCGTTGTTTTTGGACGGCAATGAAGAAATGACTATGTTTTGCGATTTCTCCTGCTCAGAAAGACTTAGAAAGTTGATAATTGTGGGCAATGTTAGAAATGTCATGAGAAACAAGAATTATGTAAAACGATTGATGTAAATCATTGTTTCTAAGAGAAAGTGAGACAGGAATGCAAAAAAGCGTTGTTTTTGGACGGCAATGAAGAAATGACTATGTTTTGCGATTTCTCCTGCTCAGAAAGACTTAGAAAGTTGATAATTGTGGGCAATGTTAGAAATGTCATGAGAAACAAGAATTATGTAAAACGATTGATGTAAATCATTGTTTCTAAGAGAAAGCGAGACAGGAATGCAAAAAAGCGTTGTTTTTGGACGGCAATGAAGAAATGACTATGTTTTGCGATTTCTCCTGCTCAGAAAGACTTAGAAAGTTGATAATTGTGGGCAATGTTAGAAATGTCATGAGAAACAAGAATTATCTAAAAAGGATTGATGTAAATCATTGTTTACAAGAGAAAGTGAGACAGAAATGCAAAAAAGCGTTGTTTTTGGACGGCAATGAAGAAATGACTATGTTTTGCGATTTCTCCTGCTCAAAAAGACTTAGAAAGTTGATAATTGTGGGCAATGTTAGAAATGTCATGAGAAACAAGAATTATGTAAAAGGATTGATGTAAATCATTGTTTACTAGAGAAAGTAAGAAAGAAATGCAAAAATGCGTTGTTTTTGGACGGCAATGAAGAAATGACTATGTTTTGCGATTTCTCCTGCTCAGAAAGACTTAGAAAGTTGATAATTGTGGGCACTGTTAGAAATGTCATGAGAAACAAGAATTATGTAAAACGATTGATGTAAATCATTGTTTCTAAGAGAAAGTGAGACAGGAATGCAAAAAAGCGTTGTTTTTGGACGGCAATGAAGAAATGACTATATTTCGCGATTTCTCCTGCTCAGAAAGACTTAGAAAGTTGATAATTGTGGGCAATGTTAGAAATGTCATGAGAAACAAGAATTATGTAAAAGGATTGATGTAAATCATTGTTTACAAGAGAAAGTGAGAAAGAAATGCAAAAAAGCGTTGTTTTTGGACGGCAATGAAGAAATGACTATATTTCGCGATTTCTCCTGCTCAGAAAGACTTAGAAAGTTGATAATTGTGGGCAATGTTAGAAATGTCATGAGAAACACCAATTATGTAAAAGGATTGATGTAAATCATTGTTTCTAAGAGAAAGTGAGACAGGAATGCAAAAAAGCGTTGTTTTTGTACGGCAATGAAGAAATGACTATGTTTTGCAATTTCTCCTGCTCAGAAAGACTTAGAAAGTTGATAATTGTGGGCAATGTTAGAAATGTCATGAGAAACAAGAATTATGTAAAAGGATTGATGTAAATCATTGTTTACAAGAGAAAGTGAGAAAGAAATGCAAAAAAGCGTTGTTTTTGGACGGCAATGAAGAAATGACTATATTTCGCGATTTCTCGTGCTCAGAAAGACTTAGAAAGTTGATAATTGTGGGCAATGTTAGAAATGTCATGAGAAACACGAATTATGTAAAAGGATTGATGTAAATCATTGTTTCTAAGAGAAAGTGAGACAGGAATGCAAAAAAGCGTTGTTTTTGGACGGCAATGAAGAAATGACTATGTTTTGCGATTTCTCCTGCTCAGAAAGACTTAGAAAGTTGATAATTGTGGGCAATGTTAGAAATGTCATGAGAAACAAGAATTATGTAAAACGATTGATGTAAATCATTGTTTCTAAGAGAAAGTGAGACAGGAATGCAAAAAAGCGTTGTTTTTGGACGGCAATGAAGAAATGACTATGTTTTGCGATTTCTCCTGCTCAGAAAGACTTAGAAAGTTGATAATTGTGGGCAATGTTAGAAATGTCATGAGAAACAAGAATTATGTAAAACGATTGATGTAAATCATTGTTTCTAAGAGAAAGCGAGACAGGAATGCAAAAAAGCGTTGTTTTTGGACGGCAATGAAGAAATGACTATGTTTTGCGATTTCTCCTGCTCAGAAAGACTTAGAAAGTTGATAATTGTGGGCAATGTTAGAAATGTCATGAGAAACAAGAATTATGTAAAAGGATTGATGTAAATCATTGTTTACAAGAGAAAGTGAGAAAGAAATGCAAAAAAGCGTTGTTTTTGGACGGCAATGAAGAAATGACTATGTTTTGCGATTTCTCCTGCTCAGAAAGACTTAGAAAGTTGATAATTGTGGGCAATGTTAGAAATGTCATGAGAAACAAGAATTATGTAAAAGGATTGATGTAAATCATTGTTTCTAAGAGAAAGTGAGACAGGAATGCAAAAAAAGCGTTGTTTTTGGACGGCAATGAAGAAATGACTATGTTTTGCGATTTCTCCTGCTCAGAAAGACTTAGAAAGTTGATAATTGTGGGCAATGTTAGAAATGTCACGAGAAACAAGAATTATGTAAAACGATTAATGTAAATCATTGTTTCTAAGAGAAAGTGAGACAGGAATGCAAAAAAGCGTTGTTTTTGGACGGCAATGAAGAAATGACTATGTTTTGCGATTTCTCCTGCTCAGAAAGACTTAGAAAGTTGATAATTGTGGGCAATGTTAGAAATGTCATGAGAAACAAGATTTATGTAAAAAGGATTGATGTAAATCATTGTTTACAAGAGAAAGTGAGACAGAAATGCAAAAAAGCGTTGTTTTTGGACGGCAATGAAGAAATGACTATGTTTTGCGATTTCTCCTGCTCAGAAAGACTTAGAAAGTTGATAATTGTGGGCAATGTTAGAAATGTCATGAGAAACAAGAATTATGTAAAAGGATTGATGTAAATCATTGTTTACAAGAGAAAGTGAGAAAGAAATGCAAAAAAGCGTTGTTTTTGGACGGCAATGAAGAAATGACTATATTTCGCGATTTATCCTGCTCAGAAAGACTTAGAAAGTTGATAATTGTGTGCAATGTTAGAAATGTCATGAGAAACATGAATTATGTAAAAGGATTGATGTAAATCATTGTTTCTAAGAGAAAGTGAGACAGGAATGCAAAAAAGCGTTGTTTTTGGACGGCAATGAAGAAATGACTATGTTTTGCGATTTCTCCTGCTCAGAAAGACGTAGAAAGTTGATAATTGTGGGCAATGTTAGAAATGTCATGAGAAACAAGAATTATGTAAAAGGATTGATGTAAATCATTGTTTACAAGAGAAAGTGAGAAAGAAATGCAAAAAAGCGTTGTTTTTGGACGGCAATGAAGAAATGACTATGTTTTGCGATTTCTCCTGCTCAGAAAGACTTAGAAAGTTGATAATTGTGGGCAATGTTAGAAATGTCATGAGAAACAAGAATTATGTAAAACGATTGATGTAAATCATTGTTTACAAGAGAAAGTGAGACAGGAATGCAAAAAAGCGTTGTTTTTGGACGGCAATGAAGAAATGACTATGTTTTGCGATTTCTCCTGCTCAGAAAGACTTAGAAAGTTGATAATTGTGGGCAATGTTAGAAATGTCATGAGAAACAAGAATTATGTAAAACGATTGATGTAAATCATTGTTTCTAAGAGAAAGCGAGACAGGAATGCAAAAAAGCGTTGTTTTTGGACGGCAATGAAGAAATGACTATGTTTTGCGATTTCTCCTGCTCAGAAAGACTTAGAAAGTTGATAATTGTGGGCAATGTTAGAAATGTCATGAGAAACAAGAATTATCTAAAAAGGATTGATGTAAATCATTGTTTACAAGAGAAAGTGAGACAGAAATGCAAAAAAGCGTTGTTTTTGGACGGCAATGAAGAAATGACTATGTTTTGCGATTTCTCCTGCTCAAAAAGACTTAGAAAGTTGATAATTGTGGGCAATGTTAGAAATGTCATGAGAAACAAGAATTATGTAAAAGGATTGATGTAAATCATTGTTTACAAGAGAAAGTAAGTAAGAAATGCAAAAAAGCGTTGTTTTTGGACGGCAATGAAGAAATGACTATGTTTTGCGATTTCTCCTGCTCAGAAAGACTTAGAAAGTTGATAATTGTGGGCAATGTTAGAAATGTCATGAGAAACAAGAATTATGTAAAACGATTGATGTAAATCATTGTTTCTAAGAGAAAGTGAGACAGGAATGCAAAAAAGCGTTGTTTTTGGACGGCAATGAAGAAATGACTATGTTTTGCGATTTCTCCTGCTCAGAAAGACTTAGAAAGTTGATAATTGTGGGCAATGTTAGAAATGTCATGAGAAACAAGAATTATGTAAAAGGATTGATGTAAATCATTGTTTACAAGAGAAAGTGAGAAAGAAATGCAAAAAAGCGTTGTTTTTGGACGGCAATGAAGAAATGACTATATTTCGCGATTTCTCCTGCTCAGAAAGACTTAGAAAGTTGATAATTGTGGGCAATGTTAGAAATGTCATGAGAAACACGAATTATGTAAAAGGATTGATGTAAATCATTGTTTCTAAGAGAAAGTGAGACAGGAATGCAAAAAAGCGTTGTTTTTGTACGGCAATGAAGAAATGACTATGTTTTGCAATTTCTCCTGCTCAGAAAGACTTAGAAAGTTGATAATTGTGGGCAATGTTAGAAATGTCATGAGAAACAAGAATTATGTAAAAGGATTGATGTAAATCATTGTTTACAAGAGAAAGTGAGAAAGAAATGCAAAAAGCGTTGTTTTTGGACGGCAATGAAGAAATGACTATATTTCGCGATTTCTCGTGCTCAGAAAGACTTAGAAAGTTGATAATTGTGGGCAATGTTAGAAATGTCATGAGAAACACGAATTATGTAAAAGGATTGATGTAAATCATTGTTTCTAAGAGAAAGTGAGACAGGAATGCAAAAAAGCGTTGTTATTGGACGGCAATGAAGAAATGACTATGTTTTGCGATTTCTCCTGCTCAGAAAGACTTAGAAAGTTGATAATTGTGGGCAATGTTAGAAATGTCATGAGAAACAAGAATTATGTAAAAGGATTGATGTAAATCATTGTTTACAAGAGAAAGTGAGAAAGAAATGCAAAAAAGCGTTGTTTTTGGACGGCAATGAAGAAATGACTATATTTCGCGATTTCTCGTGCTCAGAAAGACTTAGAAAGTTGATAATTGTGGGCAATGTTAGAAATGTCATGAGAAACACGAATTATGTAAAAGGATTGATTTAAATCATTGTTTACAAGAGAAAGTGAGAAAGAAATGCAAAAAAGCGTTGTTTTTGGACGGCAATGAAGAAATGACTATATTTCGCGATTTCTCGTGCTCAGAAAGACTTAGAAAGTTGATAATTGTGGGCAATGTTAGAAATGTCATGAGAAACACGAATTATGTAAAAGGATTGATGTAAATCATTGTTTCTAAGAGAAAGTGAGACAGGAATGCAAAAAAGCGTTGTTTTTGGACGGCAATGAAGAAATGACTATGTTTTGCGATTTCTCCTGCTCAGAAAGACTTAGAAAGTTGATAATTGTGGGCAATGTTAGAAATGTCATGAGAAACAAGAATTATGTAAAAGGATTGATGTAAATCATTGTTTACAAGAGAAAGTGAGAAAGAAATGCAAAAAAGCGTTGTTTTTGGACGGCAATGAAGAAATGACCATATTTTGCGATTTCTCCTGCTCAGAAAGACTTAGAAAGTTGATAATTGTGGGCAATGTTAGAAATGTCATGAGAAACAAGAATTATGTAAAAGGATTGATGTAAATCATTGTTTCTAAGAGAAAGTGAGACAGGAATGCAAAAAAGCGTTGTTTTTGGACGGCAATGAAGAAATGACTATGTTTTGCGATTTCTCCTGCTCAGAAAGACTTAGAAAGTTGATAATTGTGGGCAATGTTAGAAATGTCACGAGAAACAAGAATTATGTAAAACGATTGATGTAAATCATTGTTTCTAAGAGAAAGTGAGACAGGAATGCAAAAAAGCGTTGTTTTTGGACGGCAATGAAGAAATGACTATGTTTTGCGATTTCTCCTGCTCAGAAAGACTTAGAAAGTTGATAATTGTGGGCAATGTTAGAAATGTCATGAGAAACAAGAATTATGTAAAAGGATTGATGTAAATCATTGTTTCTAAGAGAAAGTGAGACAGGAATGCAAAAAAGCGTTGTTTTTGGACGGCAATGAAGAAATGACTATGTTTTGCGATTTCTCCTGCTCAGAAAGACTTAGAAAGTTGATAATTGTGGGCAATGTTAGAAATGTCACGAGAAACAAGAATTATGTAAAACGATTGATGTAAATCATTGTTTCTAAGAGAAAGTGAGACAGTAATGCAAAAAAGCGTTGTTTTTGGACGGCAATGAAGAAATGACTATGTTTTGCGATTTCTCCTGCTCAGAAAGACTTAGAAAGTTGATAATTGTGGGCAATGTTAGAAATGTCATGAGAAACAAGAATTATGTAAAAGGATTGATGTAAATCATTGATTCTAAGAGAAAGTGAGACAGGAATGCAAAAAAGCGTTGTTTTTGGACGGCAATGAAGAAATGACTATGTTTTGCGATTTCTCCTGCTCAGAAAGACTTAGAAAGTTGATAATTGTGGGCAATGTTAGAAATGTCATGAGAAACAAGAATTATGTAAAAGGATTGATGTAAATCATTGTTTCTAAGAGAAAGTGAGACAGGAATGCAAAAAAGCGTTGTTTTTGGACGGCAATGAAGAAATGACTATGTTTTGCGATTTCTCCTGCTCAGAAAGACTTAGAAAGTTGATAATTGTGGGCAATGTTAGAAATGTCATGAGAAACAAGAATTATGTAAAAGGATTGATGTAAATCATTGTTTCTAAGAGAAAGTGAGACAGGAATGCAAAAAAGCGTTGTTTTTGGACGGCAATGAAGAAATGACTATGTTTTGCGATTTCTCCTGCTCAGAAAGACTTAGAAAGTTGATAATTTTGGGCAATGTTAGAAATGTCATGAGAAACAAGAATTATGTAAAAGGATTGATGTAAATCATTGTTTTCAAGAGAAAGTGGGACAGAAATGCAAAAAAGCGTTGTTTTTGGACGGCAATGAAGAAATGACTATATTTCGCGATTTCTCGTGCTCAGAAAGACTTAGAAAGTTGATAATTGTGGGCAATGTTAGAAATGTCATGAGAAACAAGAATTATGTAAAAGGATTGATGTAAATCATTGTTTCTAAGAGAAAGTGAGACAGGAATGCAAAAAAGCGTTGTTTTTGGACGGCAATGAAGAAATGACTATGTTTTGCGATTTCTCCTGCTCAGAAAGACTTAGAAAGTTGATAATTGTGGGCAATGTTAGAAATGTCATGAGAAACAAGAATTATGTAAAAGGATTGATGTAAATCATTGTTTACAAGAGAAAGTGAGAAAGAAATGCAAAAAAGCGTTGTTTTTGGACGGCAATGAAGAAATGACTATATTTCGCGATTTCTCCTGCTCAGAAAGACTTAGAAAGTTGATAATTGTGGGCAATGTTAGAAATGTCATGAGAAACACGAATTATGTAAAAGGATTGATGTAAATCATTGTTTCTAAGAGAAAGTGAGACAGGAATGCAAAAAAGCGTTGTTTTTGTACGGCAATGAAGAAATGACTATGTTTTGCAATTTCTCCTGCTCAGAAAGACTTAGAAAGTTGATAATTGTGGGCAATGTTAGAAATGTCATGAGAAACAAGAATTATGTAAAAGGATTGATGTAAATCATTGTTTACAAGAGAAAGTGAGAAAGAAATGCAAAAAAGCGTTGTTTTTGGACGGCAATGAAGAAATGACTATATTTCGCGATTTCTCGTGCTCAGAAAGACTTAGAAAGTTGATAATTGTGGGCAATGTTAGAAATGTCATGAGAAACACGAATTATGTAAAAGGATTGATGTAAATCATTGTTTCTAAGAGAAAGTGAGACAGGAATGCAAAAAAGCGTTGTTATTGGACGGCAATGAAGAAATGACTATGTTTTGCGATTTCTCCTGCTCAGAAAGACTTAGAAAGTTGATAATTGTGGGCAATGTTAGAAATGTCATGAGAAACAAGAATTATGTAAAAGGATTGATGTAAATCATTGTTTACAAGAGAAAGTGAGAAAGAAATGCAAAAAAGCGTTGTTTTTGGACGGCAATGAAGAAATGACTATATTTCGCGATTTCTCGTGCTCAGAAAGACTTAGAAAGTTGATAATTGTGGGCAATGTTAGAAATGTCATGAGAAACACGAATTATGTAAAAGGATTGATTTAAATCATTGTTTACAAGAGAAAGTGAGAAAGAAATGCAAAAAAGCGTTGTTTTTGGACGGCAATGAAGAAATGACTATATTTCGCGATTTCTCGTGCTCAGAAAGACTTAGAAAGTTGATAATTGTGGGCAATGTTAGAAATGTCATGAGAAACACGAATTATGTAAAAGGATTGATGTAAATCATTGTTTCTAAGAGAAAGTGAGACAGGAATGCAAAAAAGCGTTGTTTTTGGACGGCAATGAAGAAATGACTATGTTTTGCGATTTCTCCTGCTCAGAAAGACTTAGAAAATTGATAATTGTGGGCAATGTTAGAAATGTCATGAGAAACAAGAATTATGTAAAAGGATTGATGTAAATCATTGTTTACAAGAGAAAGTGAGAAAGAAATGCAAAAAAGCGTTGTTTTTGACCGGCAATGAAGAAATGACTATGTTTTGCGATTTCTCCTGCTCAGAAAGACTTAGAAAGTTGATAATTGTGGGCAATGTTAGAAATGTCATGAGAAACAAGAATTATGTAAAAGGATTGATGTAAATCATTGTTTCTAAGAGAAAGTGAGACAGGAATGCAAAAAAGCGTTGTTTTTGGACGGCAATGAAGAAATGACTATGTTTTGCGATTTCTCCTGCTCAGAAAGACTTAGAAAGTTGATAATTGTGGGCAATGTTAGAAATGTCACGAGAAACAAGAATTATGTAAAACGATTGATGTAAATCATTGTTTCTAAGAGAAAGTGAGACAGGAATGCAAAAAAGCGTTGTTTTTGGACGGCAATGAAGAAATGACTATGTTTTGCGATTTCTCCTGCTCAGAAAGACTTAGAAAGTTGATAATTGTGGGCAATGTTAGAAATGTCATGAGAAACAAGAATTATGTAAAAAGGATTGATGTAAATCATTGTTTACAAGAGAAAGTGAGACAGAAATGCAAAAAAGCGTTGTTTTTGGACGGCAATGAAGAAATGACTATGTTTTGCGATTTCTCCTGCTCAGAAAGACTTAGAAAGTTGATAATTGTGGGCAATGTTAGAAATGTCATGAGAAACAAGAATTATGTAAAAGGATTGATGTAAATCATTGTTTACAAGAGAAAGTGAGAAAGAAATGCAAAAAAGCGTTGTTTTTGGACGGCAATGAAGAAATGACTATATTTCGCGATTTCTCGTGCTCAGAAAGACTTAGAAAGTTGATAATTGTGGGCAATGTTAGAAATGTCATGAGAAACATGAATTATGTAAAAGGATTGATGTAAATCATTGTTTCTAAGAGAAAGTGAGACAGGAATGCAAAAAAGCGTTGTTTTTGGACGGCAATGAAGAAATGACTATGTTTTGCGATTTCTCCTGCTCAGAAAGACGTAGAAAGTTGATAATTGTGGGCAATGTTAGAAATGTCATGAGAAACAAGAATTATGTAAAAGGATTGATGTAAATCATTGTTTACAAGAGAAAGTGAGAAAGAAATGCAAAAAAGCGTTGTTTTTGGACGGCAATGAAGAAATGACTATGTTTTGCGATTTCTCCTGCTCAGAAAGACTTAGAAAGTTGATAATTGTGGGCAATGTTAGAAATGTCATGAGAAACAAGAATTATGTAAAACGATTGATGTAAATCATTGTTTCTAAGAGAAAGTGAGACAGGAATGCAAAAAAGCGTTGTTTTTGGACGGCAATGAAGAAATGACTATGTTTTGCGATTTCTCCTGCTCAGAAAGACTTAGAAAGTTGATAATTGTGGGCAATGTTAGAAATGTCATGAGAAACAAGAATTATGTAAAACGATTGATGTAAATCATTGTTTCTAAGAGAAAGCGAGACAGGAATGCAAAAAAGCGTTGTTTTTGGACGGCAATGAAGAAATGACTATGTTTTGCGATTTCTCCTGCTCAGAAAGACTTAGAAAGTTGATAATTGTGGGCAATGTTAGAAATGTCATGAGAAACAAGAATTATCTAAAAAGGATTGATGTAAATCATTGTTTACAAGAGAAAGTGAGACAGAAATGCAAAAAAGCGTTGTTTTTGGACGGCAATGAAGAAATGACTATGTTTTGCGATTTCTCCTGCTCAAAAAGACTTAGAAAGTTGATAATTGTGGGCAATGTTAGAAATGTCATGAGAAACAAGAATTATGTAAAAGGATTGATGTAAATCATTGTTTACAAGAGAAAGTAAGAAAGAAATGCAAAAATGCGTTGTTTTTGGACGGCAATGAAGAAATGACTATGTTTTGCGATTTCTCCTGCTCAGAAAGACTTAGAAAGTTGATAATTGTGGGCAATGTTAGAAATGTCATGAGAAACAAGAATTATGTAAAACGATTGATGTAAATCATTGTTTCTAAGAGAAAGTGAGACAGGAATGCAAAAAAGCGTTGTTTTTGGACGGCAATGAAGAAATGACTATGTTTTGCGATTTCTCCTGCTCAGAAAGACTTAGAAAGTTGATAATTGTGGGCAATGTTAGAAATGTCATGAGAAACAAGAATTATCTAAAAAGGATTGATGTAAATCATTGTTTACAAGAGAAAGTGAGACAGAAATGCAAAAAAGCGTTGTTTTTGACCGGCAATGAAGAAATGACTATGTTTTGCGATTTCTCCTGCTCAGAAAGACTTAGAAAGTTGATAATTGTGGGCAATGTTAGAAATGTCATGAGAAACAAGAATTATGTAAAAGGATTGATGTAAATCATTGTTTCTAAGAGAAAGTGAGACAGGAATGCAAAAAAGCGTTGTTTTTGGACGGCAATGAAGAAATGACTATGTTTTGCGATTTCTCCTGCTCAGAAAGACTTAGAAAGTTGATAATTGTGGGCAATGTTAGAAATGTCATGAGAAACAAGAATTATGTAAAAGGATTGATGTAAATCATTGTTTACAAGAGAAAGTGAGAAAGAAATGCAAAAAAGCGTTGTTTTTGGACGGCAATGAAGAAATGACTATATTTCGCGATTTCTCCTGCTCAGAAAGACTTAGAAAGTTGATAATTGTGGGCAATGTTAGAAATGTCATGAGAAACACGAATTATGTAAAAGGATTGATGTAAATCATTGTTTCTAAGAGAAAGTGAGACAGGAATGCAAAAAAGCGTTGTTTTTGTACGGCAATGAAGAAATGACTATGTTTTGCAATTTCTCCTGCTCAGAAAGACTTAGAAAGTTGATAATTGTGGGCAATGTTAGAAATGTCATGAGAAACAAGAATTATGTAAAAGGATTGATGTAAATCATTGTTTACAAGAGAAAGTGAGAAAGAAATGCAAAAAAGCGTTGTTTTTGGACGGCAATGAAGAAATGACTATATTTCGCGATTTCTCGTGCTCAGAAAGACTTAGAAAGTTGATAATTGTGGGCAATGTTAGAAATGTCATGAGAAACACGAATTATGTAAAAGGATTGATGTAAATCATTGTTTCTAAGAGAAAGTGAGACAGGAATGCAAAAAAGCGTTGTTATTGGACGGCAATGAAGAAATGACTATGTTTTGCGATTTCTCCTGCTCAGAAAGACTTAGAAAGTTGATAATTGTGGGCAATGTTAGAAATGTCATGAGAAACAAGAATTATGTAAAAGGATTGATGTAAATCATTGTTTACAAGAGAAAGTGAGAAAGAAATGCAAAAAAGCGTTGTTTTTGGACGGCAATGAAGAAATGACTATATTTCGCGATTTCTCGTGCTCAGAAAGACTTAGAAAGTTGATAATTGTGGGCAATGTTAGAAATGTCATGAGAAACACGAATTATGTAAAAGGATTGATTTAAATCATTGTTTACAAGAGAAAGTGAGAAAGAAATGCAAAAAAGCGTTGTTTTTGGACGGCAATGAAGAAATGACTATATTTCGCGATTTCTCGTGCTCAGAAAGACTTAGAAAGTTGATAATTGTGGGCAATGTTAGAAATGTCATGAGAAACACGAATTATGTAAAAGGATTGATGTAAATCATTGTTTCTAAGAGAAAGTGAGACAGGAATGCAAAAAAGCGTTGTTTTTGGACGGCAATGAAGAAATGACTATGTTTTGCGATTTCTCCTGCTCAGAAAGACTTAGAAAATTGATAATTGTGGGCAATGTTAGAAATGTCATGAGAAACAAGAATTATGTAAAAGGATTGATGTAAATCATTGTTTACAAGAGAAAGTGAGAAAGAAATGCAAAAAAGCGTTGTTTTTGACCGGCAATGAAGAAATGACTATGTTTTGCGATTTCTCCTGCTCAGAAAGACTTAGAAAGTTGATAATTGTGGGCAATGTTAGAAATGTCATGAGAAACAAGAATTATGTAAAAGGATTGATGTAAATCATTGTTTCTAAGAGAAAGTGAGACAGGAATGCAAAAAAGCGTTGTTTTTGGACGGCAATGAAGAAATGACTATGTTTTGCGATTTCTCCTGCTCAGAAAGACTTAGAAAGTTGATAATTGTGGGCAATGTTAGAAATGTCACGAGAAACAAGAATTATGTAAAACGATTGATGTAAATCATTGTTTCTAAGAGAAAGTGAGACAGGAATGCAAAAAAGCGTTGCTTTTGGACGGCAATGAAGAAATGACTATGTTTTGCGATTTCTCCTGCTCAGAAAGACTTAGAAAGTTGATAATTGTGGGCAATGTTAGAAATGTCATGAGAAACAAGAATTATGTAAAAAGGATTGATGTAAATCATTGTTTACAAGAGAAAGTGAGACAGAAATGCAAAAAAGCGTTGTTTTTGGACGGCAATGAAGAAATGACTATGTTTTGCGATTTCTCCTGCTCAGAAAGACTTAGAAAGTTGATAATTGTGGGCAATGTTAGAAATGTCATGAGAAACAAGAATTATGTAAAAGGATTGATGTAAATCATTGTTTACAAGAGAAAGTGAGAAAGAAATGCAAAAAAGCGTTGTTTTTGGACGGCAATGAAGAAATGACTATATTTCGCGATTTCTCGTGCTCAGAAAGACTTAGAAAGTTGATAATTGTGGGCAATGTTAGAAATGTCATGAGAAACATGAATTATGTAAAAGGATTGATGTAAATCATTGTTTCTAAGAGAAAGTGAGACAGGAATGCAAAAAAGCGTTGTTTTTGGACGGCAATGAAGAAATGACTATGTTTTGCGATTTCTCCTGCTCAGAAAGACGTAGAAAGTTGATAATTGTGGGCAATGTTAGAAATGTCATGAGAAACAAGAATTATGTAAAAGGATTGATGTAAATCATTGTTTACAAGAGAAAGTGAGAAAGAAATGCAAAAAAGCGTTGTTTTTGGACGGCAATGAAGAAATGACTATGTTTTGCGATTTCTCCTGCTCAGAAAGACTTAGAAAGTTGATAATTGTGGGCAATGTTAGAAATGTCATGAGAAACAAGAATTATGTAAAACGATTGATGTAAATCATTGTTTCTAAGAGAAAGTGAGACAGGAATGCAAAAAAGCGTTGTTTTTGGACGGCAATGAAGAAATGACTATGTTTTGCGATTTCTCCTGCTCAGAAAGACTTAGAAAGTTGATAATTGTGGGCAATGTTAGAAATGTCATGAGAAACAAGAATTATGTAAAACGATTGATGTAAATCATTGTTTCTAAGAGAAAGCGAGACAGGAATGCAAAAAAGCGTTGTTTTTGGACGGCAATGAAGAAATGACTATGTTTTGCGATTTCTCCTGCTCAGAAAGACTTAGAAAGTTGATAATTGTGGGCAATGTTAGAAATGTCATGAGAAACAAGAATTATCTAAAAAGGATTGATGTAAATCATTGTTTACAAGAGAAAGTGAGACAGAAATGCAAAAAAGCGTTGTTTTTGGACGGCAATGAAGAAATGACTATGTTTTGCGATTTCTCCTGCTCAAAAAGACTTAGAAAGTTGATAATTGTGGGCAATGTTAGAAATGTCATGAGAAACAAGAATTATGTAAAAGGATTGATGTAAATCATTGTTTACAAGAGAAAGTAAGAAAGAAATGCAAAAATGCGTTGTTTTTGGACGGCAATGAAGAAATGACTATGTTTTGCGATTTCTCCTGCTCAGAAAGACTTAGAAAGTTGATAATTGTGGGCAATGTTAGAAATGTCATGAGAAACAAGAATTATGTAAAACGATTGATGTAAATCATTGTTTCTAAGAGAAAGTGAGACAGGAATGCAAAAAAGCGTTGTTTTTGGACGGCAATGAAGAAATGACTATGTTTTGCGATTTCTCCTGCTCAGAAAGACTTAGAAAGTTGATAATTGTGGGCAATGTTAGAAATGTCATGAGAAACAAGAATTATCTAAAAAGGATTGATGTAAATCATTGTTTACAAGAGAAAGTGAGACAGAAATGCAAAAAAGCGTTGTTTTTGACCGGCAATGAAGAAATGACTATGTTTTGCGATTTCTCCTGCTCAGAAAGACTTAGAAAGTTGATAATTGTGGGCAATGTTAGAAATGTCATGAGAAACAAGAATTATGTAAAAGGATTGATGTAAATCATTGTTTCTAAGAGAAAGTGAGACAGGAATGCAAAAAAGCGTTGTTTTTGACCGGCAATGAAGAAATGACTATGTTTTGCGATTTCTCCTGCTCAGAAAGACTTAGAAAGTTGATAATTGTGGGCAATGTTAGAAATGTCATGAGAAACAAGAATTATGTAAAAGGATTGATGTAAATCATTGTTTCTAAGAGAAAGTGAGACAGGAATGCAAAAAAGCGTTGTTTTTGGACGGCAATGAAGAAATGACTATGTTTTGCGATTTCTCCTGCTCAGAAAGACTTAGAAAGTTGATAATTGTGGGCAATGTTAGAAATGTCACGAGAAACAAGAATTATGTAAAACGATTGATGTAAATCATTGTTTCTAAGAGAAAGTGAGACAGGAATGCAAAAAAGCGTTGTTTTTGGACGGCAATGAAGAAATGACTATGTTTTGCGATTTCTCCTGCTCAGAAAGACTTAGAAAGTTGATAATTGTGGGCAATGTTAGAAATGTCATGAGAAACAAGAATTATGTAAAACGATTGATGTAAATCATTGTTTCTAAGAGAAAGTGAGACAGGAATGCAAAAAAGCGTTGTTTTTGGACGGCAATGAAGAAATGACTATGTTTTGCGATTTCTCCTGCTCAGAAAGACTTAGAAAGTTGATAATTGTGGGCAATGTTAGAAATGTCATGAGAAACAAGAATTATGTAAAACGATTGATGTAAATCATTGTTTCTAAGAGAAAGCGAGACAGGAATGCAAAAAAGCGTTGTTTTTGGACGGCAATGAAGAAATGACTATGTTTTGCGATTTCTCCTGCTCAGAAAGACTTAGAAAGTTGATAATTGTGGGCAATGTTAGAAATGTCATGAGAAACAAGAATTATCTAAAAAGGATTGATGTAAATCATTGTTTACAAGAGAAAGTGAGACAGAAATGCAAAAAAGCGTTGTTTTTGGACGGCAATGAAGAAATGACTATGTTTTGCGATTTCTCCTGCTCAAAAAGACTTAGAAAGTTGATAATTGTGGGCAATGTTAGAAATGTCATGAGAAACAAGAATTATGTAAAAGGATTGATGTAAATCATTGTTTACAAGAGAAAGTAAGAAAGAAATGCAAAAATGCGTTGTTTTTGGACGGCAATGAAGAAATGACTATGTTTTGCGATTTCTCCTGCTCAGAAAGACTTAGAAAGTTGATAATTGTGGGCAATGTTAGAAATGTCATGAGAAACAAGAATTATGTAAAACGATTGATGTAAATCATTGTTTCTAAGAGAAAGTGAGACAGGAATGCAAAAAAGCGTTGTTTTTGGACGGCAATGAAGAAATGACTATGTTTTGCGATTTCTCCTGCTCAGAAAGACTTAGAAAGTTGATAATTGTGGGCAATGTTAGAAATGTCATGAGAAACAAGAATTATCTAAAAAGGATTGATGTAAATCATTGTTTACAAGAGAAAGTGAGACAGAAATGCAAAAAAGCGTTGTTTTTGGACGGCAATGAAGAAATGACTATGTTTTGCGATTTCTCCTGCTCAGAAAGACTTAGAAAGTTGATAATTGTGGGCAATGTTAGAAATGTCATGAGAAACAAGAATTATGTAAAAGGATTGATGTAAATCATTGTTTACAAGAGAAAGTGAGAAAGAAATGCAAAAAAGCGTTGTTTTTGGACGGCAATGAAGAAATGACTATATTTCGCGATTTCTCCTGCTCAGAAAGACTTAGAAAGTTGATAATTGTGGGCAATGTTAGAAATGTCATGAGAAACACGAATTATGTAAAAGGATTGATGTAAATCATTGTTTCTAAGAGAAAGTGAGACAGGAATGCAAAAAAGCGTTGTTTTTGTACGGCAATGAAGAAATGACTATGTTTTGCGATTTCTCGTGCTCAGAAAGACTTAGAAAGTTGATAATTGTGGGCAATGTTAGAAATGTCATGAGAAACAAGAATTATGTAAAAGGATTGATGTAAATCATTGTTTACAAGAGAAAGTGAGAAAGAAATGCAAAAAAGCGTTGTTTTTGGACGGCAATGAAGAAATGACTATATTTCGCGATTTCTCGTGCTCAGAAAGACTTAGAAAGTTGATAATTGTGGGCAATGTTAGAAATGTCATGAGAAACACGAATTATGTAAAACGATTGATGTAAATCATTGTTTCTAAGAGAAAGTGAGACAGGAATGCAAAAAAGCGTTGTTTTTGGACGGCAATGAAGAAATGACTATGTTTTGCGATTTCTCCTGCTCAGAAAGACTTAGAAAGTTGATAATTGTGGGCAATGTTAGAAATGTCATGAGAAACAAGAATTATGTAAAACGATTGATGTAAATCATTGTTTCTAAGAGAAAGCGAGACAGGAATGCAAAAAAGCGTTGTTTTTGGACGGCAATGAAGAAATGACTATGTTTTGCGATTTCTCCTGCTCAGAAAGACTTAGAAAGTTGATAATTGTGGGCAATGTTAGAAATGTCATGAGAAACAAGAATTATCTAAAAAGGATTGATGTAAATCATTGTTTACAAGAGAAAGTGAGACAGAAATGCAAAAAAGCGTTGTTTTTGGATGGCAATGAAGAAATGACTATGTTTTGCGATTTCTCCTGCTCAGAAAGACTTAGAAAGTTGATAATTGTGGGCAATGTTAGAAATGTCATGAGAAACAAGAATTATGTAAAAGGATTGATGTAAATCATTGTTTACAAGAGAAAGTGAGAAAGAAATGCAAAAAAGCGTTGTTTTTGGACGGCAATGAAGAAATGACTATATTTCGCGATTTCTCGTGCTCAGAAAGACTTAGAAAGTTGATAATTGTGGGCAATGTTAGAAATGTCATGAGAAACACGAATTATGTAAAAGGATTGATGTAAATCATTGTTTCTAAGAGAAAGTGAGACAGGAATGCAAAAAAGCGTTGTTTTTGGACGGCAATGAAGAAATGACTATGTTTTGCGATTTCTCCTGCTCAGAAAGACTTAGAAAGTTGATAATTGTGGGCAATGTTAGAAATGTCATGAGAAACAAGAATTATGTAAAAAGGATTGATGTAAATCATTGTTTACAAGAGAAAGTGAGACAGAAATGCAAAAAAGCGTTGTTTTTGGACGGCAATGAAGAAATGACTATGCTTTGCGATTTCTCCTGCTCAGAAAGACTTAGAAAGTTGATAATTGTGGGCAATGTTAGAAATGTCATGAGAAACAAGAATTATGTAAAAGGATTGATGTAAATCATTGTTTACAAGAGAAAGTGAGAAAGAAATGCAAAAAAGCGTTGTTTTTGGACGGCAATGAAGAAATGACTATATTTCGCGATTTTTTAATGCTCAGAAAGACTTAGAAAGTTGATAATTGTGGGCAATGTTAGAAATGTCATGAGAAACACGAATTATGTAAAAGGATTGATGTAAATCATTGTTTACAAGAGAAAGTGAGAAAGAAATGCAAAAAAGCGTTGTTTTTGGACGGCAATGAAGAAATGACTATATTTCGCGATTTCTCGTGCTCAGAAAGACTTAGAAAGTTGATAATTGTGGGCAATGTTAGAAATGTCATGAGAAACACGAATTATGTAAAAGGATTGATGTAAATCATTGTTTCTAAGAGAAAGTGAGACAGGAATGCAAAAAAGCGTTGTTTTTGGACGGCAATGAAGAAATGACTATGTTTTGCGATTTCTCCTGCACAGAAAGACTTAGAAAGTTGATAATTGTGCGCAATGTTAGAAATGTCATGAGAAACAAGAATTATGTAAAAGGATTGATGTAAATCATTGTTTACAAGAGAAAGTGAGAAAGAAATGCAAAAAAGCGTTGTTTTTGGACGGCAATGAAGAAATGACTATGTTTTGCGATTTCTCCTGCTCAGAAAGACTTAGAAAGTTGATAATTGTGGGCAATGTTAGAAATGTCATGAGAAATAAGAATTATGTAAAAGGATTGATGTAAATCATTGTTTCTAAGAGAAAGTGAGACAGGAATGCAAAAAAGCGTTGTTTTTGGACGGCAATGAAGAAATGACTATGTTTTGCGATTTCTCCTGCTCAGAAAGACTTAGAAAGTTGATAATGGTGGGCAATGTTAGAAATGTCACGAGAAACAAGAATTATGTAAAACGATTGATGTAAATCATTGTTTCTAAGAGAAAGTGAGACAGGAATGCAAAAAAGCGTTGTTTTTGGACGGCAATGAAGAAATGACTATGTTTTGCGATTTCTCCTGCTCAGAAAGACTTAGAAAGTTGATAATTGTGGGCAATGTTAGAAATGTCATGAGAAACACGAATTATGTAAAAGGATTGATGTAAATCATTGTTTCTAAGAGAAAGTGAGACAGGAATGCAAAAAAGCGTTGTTTTTGGACGGCAATGAAGAAATGACTATGTTTTGCGATTTCTCCTGCTCAGAAAGACTTAGAAAGTTGATAATTGTGGGCAATGTTAGAAATGTCATGAGAAACAAGAATTATGTAAAAGGATTGATGTAAATCATTGTTTACAAGAGAAAGTGAGAAAGAAATGCAAAAAAGCGTTGTTTTTGGACGGCAATGAAGAAATGACTATGTTTTGCGATTTCTCCTGCTCAGAAAGACTTAGAAAGTTGATAATTGTGGGCAATGTTAGAAATGTCATGAGAAACAAGAATTATGTAAAAGGATTGATGTAAATCATTGTTTCTAAGAGAAAGTGAGACAGGAATGCAAAAAAGCGTTGGTTTTGGACGGCAATGAAGAAATGACTATGTTTTGCGATTTCTCCTGCTCAGGAAGACTTAGAAAGTTGATAATTGTGGGCAATGTTAGAAATGTCACGAGAAACAAGAATTATGTAAAACGATTGATGTAAATCATTGTTTCTAAGAGAAAGTGAGACAGGAATGCAAAAAAGCGTTGTTTTTGGACGGCAATGAAGAAATGACTATGTTTTGCGATTTCTCCTGCTCAGAAAGACTTAGAAAGTTGATAATTGTGGGCAATGTTAGAAATGTCATGAGAAACAAGAATTATGTAAAAAGGATTGATGTAAATCATTGTTTACAAGAGAAAGTGAGACAGAAATGCAAAAAAGCGTTGTTTTTGGACGGCAATGAAGAAATGACTATGCTTTGCGATTTCTCCTGCTCAGAAAGACTTAGAAAGTTGATAATTGTGGGCAATGTTAGAAATGTCATGAGAAACAAGAATTATGTAAAAGGATTGATGTAAATCATTGTTTACAAGAGAAAGTGAGAAAGAAATGCAAAAAAGCGTTGTTTTTGGACGGCAATGAAGAAATGACTATATTTCGCGATTTCTCGTGCTCAGAAAGACTTAGAAAGTTGATAATTGTGGGCAATGTTAGAAATGTCATGAGAAACAAGAATTATGTAAAAGGATTGATGTAAATCATTGTTTACAAGAGAAAGTGAGAAAGAAATGCAAAAAAGCGTTGTTTTTGGACGGCAATGAAGAAATGACTATGTTTTGCGATTTCTCCTGCTCAGAAAGACTTAGAAAGTTGATAATTGTGGGCAATGTTAGAAATGTCATGAGAAACAAGAATTATGTAAAACGATTGATGTAAATCATTGTTTCTAAGAGAAAGTGAGACAGGAATGCAAAAAAGCGTTGTTTTTGGACGGCAATGAAGAAATGACTATGTTTTGCAATTTCTCCTGCTCAGAAAGACTTAGAAAGTTGATAATTGTGGGCAATGTTAGAAATGTCATGAGAAACAAGAATTATGTAAAACGATTGATGTAAATCATTGTTTCTAAGAGAAAGCGAGACAGGAATGCAAAAAAGCGTTGTTTTTGGACGGCAATGAAGAAATGACTATGTTTTGCGATTTCTCCTGCTCAGAAAGACTTAGAAAGTTGATAATTGTGGGCAATGTTAGAAATGTCATGAGAAACAAGAATTATGTAAAAGGATTGATGTAAATCATTGTTTACAAGAGAAAGTGAGAAAGAAATGCAAAAAAGCGTTGTTTTTGGACGGCAATGAAGAAATGACTATATTTCGCGATTTCTCCTGCTCAGAAAGACTTAGAAAGTTGATAATTGTGGGCAATGTTAGAAATGTCATGAGAAACACGAATTATGTAAAAGGATTGATGTAAATCATTGTTTCTAAGAGAAAGTGAGACAGGAATGCAAAAAAGCGTTGTTTTTGTACGGCAATGAAGAAATGACTATGTTTTGCAATTTCTCCTGCTCAGAAAGACTTAGAAAGTTGATAATTGTGGGCAATGTTAGAAATGTCATGAGAAACAAGAATTATGTAAAAGGATTGATGTAAATCATTGTTTACAAGAGAAAGTGAGAAAGAAATGCAAAAAAGCGTTGTTTTTGGACGGCAATGAAGAAATGACTATATTTCGCGATTTCTCGTGCTCAGAAAGACTTAGAAAGTTGATAATTGTGGGCAATGTTAGAAATGTCATGAGAAACACGAATTATGTAAAAGGATTGATGTAAATCATTGTTTCTAAGAGAAAGTGAGACAGGAATGCAAAAAAGCGTTGTTATTGGACGGCAATGAAGAAATGACTATGTTTTGCGATTTCTCCTGCTCAGAAAGACTTAGAAAGTTGATAATTGTGGGCAATGTTAGAAATGTCATGAGAAACAAGAATTATGTAAAAGGATTGATGTAAATCATTGTTTAAAAGAGAAAGTGAGAAAGAAATGCAAAAAAGCGTTGTTTTTGGACGGCAATGAAGAAATGACTATATTTCGCGATTTCTCGTGCTCAGAAAGACTTAGAAAGTTGATAATTGTGGGCAATGTTAGAAATGTCATGAGAAACACGAATTATGTAAAAGGATTGATTTAAATCATTGTTTACAAGAGAAAGTGAGAAAGAAATGCAAAAAAGCGTTGTTTTTGGACGGCAATGAAGAAATGACTATATTTCGCGATTTCTCGTGCTCAGAAAGACTTAGAAAGTTGATAATTGTGGGCAATGTTAGAAATGTCATGAGAAACACGAATTATGTAAAAGGATTGATGTAAATCATTGTTTCTAAGAGAAAGTGAGACAGGAATGCAAAAAAGCGTTGTTTTTGGACGGCAATGAAGAAATGACTATGTTTTGCGATTTCTCCTGCTCAGAAAGACTTAGAAAGTTGATAATTGTGGGCAATGTTAGAAATGTCATGAGAAACAAGAATTATGTAAAAGGATTGATGTAAATCATTGTTTACAAGAGAAAGTGAGAAAGAAATGCAAAAAAGCGTTGTTTTTGGACGGCAATGAAGAAATGACTATGTTTTGCGATTTCTCCTGCTCAGAAAGACTTAGAAAGTTGATAATTGTGGGCAATGTTAGAAATGTCATGAGAAACAAGAATTATGTAAAAGGATTGATGTAAATCATTGTTTCTAAGAGAAAGTGAGACAGGAATGCAAAAAAGCGTTGTTTTTGGACGGCAATGAAGAAATGACTATGTTTTGCGATTTCTCCTGCTCAGAAAGACTTAGAAAGTTGATAATTGTGGGCAATGTTAGAAATGTCACGAGAAACAAGAATTATGTAAAACGATTGATGTAAATCATTGTTTCTAAGAGAAAGTGAGACAGGAATGCAAAAAAGCGTTGTTTTTGGACGGCAATGAAGAAATGACTATGTTTTGCGATTTCTCCTGCTCAGAAAGACTTAGAAAGTTGATAATTGTGGGCAATGTTAGAAATGTCATGAGAAACAAGAATTATGTAAAAGGATTGATGTAAATCATTGTTTCTAAGAGAAAGTGAGACAGGAATGCAAAAAAGCGTTGTTTTTGGACGGCAATGAAGAAATGACTATGTTTTGCGATTTCTCCTGCTCAGAAAGACTTAGAAAGTTGATAATTGTGGGCAATGTTAAAAATGTCATGAGAAACAAGAATTATGTAAAAGGATTGATGTAAATCATTGTTTACAAGAGAAAGTGAGAAAGAAATGCAAAAAAGCGTTGTTTTTGGACGGCAATGAAGAAATGACTATGTTTTGCGATTTCTCCTGCTCAGAAAGACTAAGAAAGTTGATAATTGTGGGCAATGTTAGAAATGTCACGAGAAACAAGAATTATGTAAAACGATTGATGTAAATCATTGTTTCTAAGAGAAAGTGAGACAGGAATGCAAAAAAGCGTTGTTTTTGGACGGCAATGAAGAAATGACTATGTTTTGCGATTTCTCCTGCTCAGAAAGACTTAGAAAGTTGATAATTGTGGGCAATGTTAGAAATGTCATGAGAAACAAGAATTATGTAAAAGGATTGATGTAAATCATTGTTTCTAAGAGAAAGTGAGACAGGAATGCAAAAAAGCGTTGTTTTTGGACGGCAATGAAGAAATGACTATGTTTTGCGATTTCTCCTGCTCAGAAAGACTTAGAAAGTTGATAATTGTGGGCAATGTTAGAAATGTCACGAGAAACAAGAATTATGTAAAACGATTGATGTAAATCATTGTTTCTAAGAGAAAGTGAGACAGTAATGCAAAAAAGCGTTGTTTTTGGACGGCAATGAAGAAATGACTATGTTTTGCGATTTCTCCTGCTCAGAAAGACTTAGAAAGTTGATAATTGTGGGCAATGTTAGAAATGTCATGAGAAACAAGAATTATGTAAAAGGATTGATGTAAATCATTGTTTCTAAGAGAAAGTGAGACAGGAATGCAAAAAAGCGTTGTTTTTGGACGGCAATGAAGAAATGACTATGTTTTGCGATTTCTCCTGCTCAGAAAGACTTAGAAAGTTGATAATTGTGGGCAATGTTAGAAATGTCATGAGAAACAAGAATTATGTAAAAGGATTGATGTAAATCATTGTTTCTAAGAGAAAGTGAGACAGGAATGCAAAAAAGCGTTGTTTTTGGACGGCAATGAAGAAATGACTATGTTTTGCGATTTCTCCTGCTCAGAAAGACTTAGAAAGTTGATAATTGTGGGCAATGTTAGAAATGTCATGAGAAACAAGAATTATGTAAAAGGATTGATGTAAATCATTGTTTCTAAGAGAAAGTGAGACAGGAATACAAAAAAGCGTTGTTTTTGGACGGCAATGAAGAAATGACTATGTTTTGCGATTTCTCCTGCTCAGAAAGACTTAGAAAGTTGATAATTTTGGGCAATGTTAGAAATGTCATGAGAAACACGAATTATGTAAAAGGATTGATGTAAATCATTGTTTCTAAGAGAAAGTGAGACAGGAATGCAAAAAAAGCGTTGTTTTTGTACGGCAATGAAGAAATGACTATGTTTTGCAATTTCTCCTGCTCAGAAAGACTTAGAAAGTTGATAATTGTGGGCAATGTTAGAAATGTCATGAGAAACAAGAATTATGTAAAAGGATTGATGTAAATCATTGTTTACAAGAGAAAGTGAGAAAGAAATGCAAAAAAGCGTTGTTTTTGGACGGCAATGAAGAAATGACTATATTTCGCGATTTCTCGTGCTCAGAAAGACTTAGAAAGTTGATAATTGTGGGCAATGTTAGAAATGTCATGAGAAACACGAATTATGTAAAAGGATTGATGTAAATCATTGTTTCTAAGAGAAAGTGAGACAGGAATGCAAAAAAGCGTTGTTATTGGACGGCAATGAAGAAATGACTATGTTTTGCGATTTCTCCTGCTCAGAAAGACTTAGAAAGTTGATAATTGTGGGCAATGTTAGAAATGTCATGAGAAACAAGAATTATGTAAAAGGATTGATGTAAATCATTGTTTACAAGAGAAAGTGAGAAAGAAATGCAAAAAAGCGTTGTTTTTGGACGGCAATGAAGAAATGACTATATTTCGCGATTTCTCGTGCTCAGAAAGACTTAGAAAGTTGATAATTGTGGGCAATGTTAGAAATGTCATGAGAAACACGAATTATGTAAAAGGATTGATTTAAATCATTGTTTACAAGAGAAAGTGAGAAAGAAATGCAAAAAAGCGTTGTTTTTGGACGGCAATGAAGAAATGACTATATTTCGCGATTTCTCGTGCTCAGAAAGACTTAGAAAGTTGATAATTGTGGGCAATGTTAGAAATGTCATGAGAAACACGAATTATGTAAAAGGATTGATGTAAATCATTGTTTCTAAGAGAAAGTGAGACAGGAATGCAAAAAAGCGTTGTTTTTGGACGGCAATGAAGAAATGACTATGTTTTGCGATTTCTCCTGCTCAGAAAGACTTAGAAAATTGATAATTGTGGGCAATGTTAGAAATGTCATGAGAAACAAGAATTATGTAAAAGGATTGATGTAAATCATTGTTTACAAGAGAAAGTGAGAAAGAAATGCAAAAAAGCGTTGTTTTTGACCGGCAATGAAGAAATGACTATGTTTTGCGATTTCTCCTGCTCAGAAAGACTTAGAAAGTTGATAATTGTGGGCAATGTTAGAAATGTCATGAGAAACAAGAATTATGTAAAAGGATTGATGTAAATCATTGTTTCTAAGAGAAAGTGAGACAGGAATGCAAAAAAGCGTTGTTTTTGGACGGCAATGAAGAAATGACTATGTTTTGCGATTTCTCCTGCTCAGAAAGACTTAGAAAGTTGATAATTGTGGGCAATGTTAGAAATGTCACGAGAAACAAGAATTATGTAAAACGATTGATGTAAATCATTGTTTCTAAGAGAAAGTGAGACAGGAATGCAAAAAAGCGTTGTTTTTGGACGGCAATGAAGAAATGACTATGTTTTGCGATTTCTCCTGCTCAGAAAGACTTAGAAAGTTGATAATTGTGGGCAATGTTAGAAATGTCATGAGAAACAAGAATTATGTAAAAAGGATTGATGTAAATCATTGTTTACAAGAGAAAGTGAGACAGAAATGCAAAAAAGCGTTGTTTTTGGACGGCAATGAAGAAATGACTATGTTTTGCGATTTCTCCTGCTCAGAAAGACTTAGAAAGTTGATAATTGTGGGCAATGTTAGAAATGTCATGAGAAACAAGAATTATGTAAAAGGATTGATGTAAATCATTGTTTACAAGAGAAAGTGAGAAAGAAATGCAAAAAAGCGTTGTTTTTGGACGGCAATGAAGAAATGACTATATTTCGCGATTTCTCGTGCTCAGAAAGACTTAGAAAGTTGATAATTGTGGGCAATGTTAGAAATGTCATGAGAAACATGAATTATGTAAAAGGATTGATGTAAATCATTGTTTCTAAGAGAAAGTGAGACAGGAATGCAAAAAAGCGTTGTTTTTGGACGGCAATGAAGAAATGACTATGTTTTGCGATTTCTCCTGCTCAGAAAGACGTAGAAAGTTGATAATTGTGGGCAATGTTAGAAATGTCATGAGAAACAAGAATTATGTAAAAGGATTGATGTAAATCATTGTTTACAAGAGAAAGTGAGAAAGAAATGCAAAAAAGCGTTGTTTTTGGACGGCAATGAAGAAATGACTATGTTTTGCGATTTCTCCTGCTCAGAAAGACTTAGAAAGTTGATAATTGTGGGCAATGTTAGAAATGTCATGAGAAACAAGAATTATGTAAAACGATTGATGTAAATCATTGTTTCTAAGAGAAAGTGAGACAGGAATGCAAAAAAGCGTTGTTTTTGGACGGCAATGAAGAAATGACTATGTTTTGCGATTTCTCCTGCTCAGAAAGACTTAGAAAGTTGATAATTGTGGGCAATGTTAGAAATGTCATGAGAAACAAGAATTATGTAAAACGATTGATGTAAATCATTGTTTCTAAGAGAAAGCGAGACAGGAATGCAAAAAAGCGTTGTTTTTGGACGGCAATGAAGAAATGACTATGTTTTGCGATTTCTCCTGCTCAGAAAGACTTAGAAAGTTGATAATTGTGGGCAATGTTAGAAATGTCATGAGAAACAAGAATTATCTAAAAAGGATTGATGTAAATCATTGTTTACAAGAGAAAGTGAGACAGAAATGCAAAAAAGCGTTGTTTTTGGACGGCAATGAAGAAATGACTATGTTTTGCGATTTCTCCTGCTCAAAAAGACTTAGAAAGTTGATAATTGTGGGCAATGTTAGAAATGTCATGAGAAACAAGAATTATGTAAAAGGATTGATGTAAATCATTGTTTACAAGAGAAAGTAAGAAAGAAATGCAAAAATGCGTTGTTTTTGGACGGCAATGAAGAAATGACTATGTTTTGCGATTTCTCCTGCTCAGAAAGACTTAGAAAGTTGATAATTGTGGGCAATGTTAGAAATGTCATGAGAAACAAGAATTATGTAAAACGATTGATGTAAATCATTGTTTCTAAGAGAAAGTGAGACAGGAATGCAAAAAAGCGTTGTTTTTGGACGGCAATGAAGAAATGACTATGTTTTGCGATTTCTCCTGCTCAGAAAGACTTAGAAAGTTGATAATTGTGGGCAATGTTAGAAATGTCATGAGAAACAAGAATTATCTAAAAAGGATTGATGTAAATCATTGTTTACAAGAGAAAGTGAGACAGAAATGCAAAAAAGCGTTGTTTTTGACCGGCAATGAAGAAATGACTATGTTTTGCGATTTCTCCTGCTCAGAAAGACTTAGAAAGTTGATAATTGTGGGCAATGTTAGAAATGTCATGAGAAACAAGAATTATGTAAAAGGATTGATGTAAATCATTGTTTCTAAGAGAAAGTGAGACAGGAATGCAAAAAAGCGTTGTTTTTGACCGGCAATGAAGAAATGACTATGTTTTGCGATTTCTCCTGCTCAGAAAGACTTAGAAAGTTGATAATTGTGGGCAATGTTAGAAATGTCATGAGAAACAAGAATTATGA
>NW_027446185.1:0-76025 GCF_038048845.1 Mixophyes fleayi | reverse complement strand
TTTCATGATTCATGATTCAATTCATGATTCATAATTCATGATTCATGATTCGATTCATGATTCATGATTCAATCATGATTAATGATTCATGATTTATGATTCAATTCATGATTCATGATTCAATTCATGATTCATGATTCAATTCATGATTCATGATTCATGATTCATGATTCAATTCGTGATTCATGATTCATGATTCATGATTCAATTTATGATTCATGATTCATGATTCAATTCATGATTCATGATTCATGATTCAATTCATGATTCATGATTCATGATTCAATTCATGATTTATGATTCGATTCATGATTTTTGATTAATGATTCATGATTCGATTCATGATTCATGATTCAATTCATGATTCATGATTCAATTCAGGATTCAATTCATGATTCATGATTCATGATTCAATTCATGATTCATGATTAATGATTCAATTCATGATTCATGATTCGATTCATGATTAATGATTCATGATTCAATTCATGATTCATGATTCATGATTCTATTCCTGATTCATGATTCAATCATGATTCATAATTTATGATTCATTATTCAATTCATGATTCATGATTCAATTCAGGATTCAATTCATGATTCATGATTCATGATTCAATTCATGATTCATGATTCATGATTCAATTCATGATTCATGATTCGATCATGATTAATGATTCATGATTCAATTCATGATTCATGATTCATGATTCATGATTCAATTCAGGATTCAATTCATGATTCATGATTCAATTCATAATTCATGATTCATGATTCATGATTCAATTCATGATTCATGATTCTAATCATGATTCTTGATTCATGATTAATGATTTGATTCATGATTCATGATTCATGATTCAATTCATGATTCATGATTCATGTTTCATTTCATGATTCATGATTCATGATTCAATTCATGATTCATGATTCATGATTCAATTCATGATTCATGATTCATGATTTAATCCATGATTCAATTCATGATTCATGATTCAATTTATTATTCATGATTCATGATTTAATTCATTATTCAATTCATGATTCATGATTCAATTCAGGATTCAATTCATGATTCATGATTCATGATTCAATTCATGATTCATGATTCATGATTCAATTCATGATTCATGATTCGATTCATGATTAATGATTCATGATTCAATTCATGATTCATGATTCAATTCATGATTCATGATTCATGATTCAATTCCTGATTCATGATTCAATTCATGATTCATAATTTATGATTCATTATTCAATTCATGATTCATGATTCAATTCAGGATTCATGATTCTATTCATGATTCATGATTCATGATTCAATTCATGATTCATGATTCATGATTCATGATTCATGATTCAATTCCTGATTCATGATTCAATTCATGATTCATAATTTACGATTCATGATTCACTTCATGATTCATGATTCATGATTCATGATTCAATTCATGATTCATGATTCATGATTCATGATTCATGATTCAATTCATAATTCATGATTCATGATTCATGATTAAATTCATGATTCATGATTCAATTCATGATTCTTGATTCATGATCATAATTTTATTCATGATTCATGATTCATGATTCAATTCATGATTCAAGATACATGATTCGATTCATGTTTCATGATTCGATTCATGATTCATGATTAAATTCATGATTCGATTCATGATTCATGATTCGATTCATGATTCAATTCTTGATTCATGATTCATAATTCGATTCATGATTCATGATTTATGATTCAATTCATGATTCATGATTCAATTCATGATTCATAATTCATGATTCATGATTCATGATTTATGATTCATGATTCATGATTTATGATTCAATTCATGATTCATGATTCATGATTCGATTCATGATTCATGATTTATGATTCAATTCATGATTCATGATTCGATTCATGATTCATGATTCATGATTCGATTCATGATTCAATTCATGATTCATGATTCATAATTTAATTCATGATTCATGATTCGATTCATTATTCATGATTAAATTCATGATTCAATTCATGATTCATGATTCATGATTCAATTTATGATTCATGATTCATGATTCAATTCATGATTCAATTCATGATTCATGATTCATGATTCAATTTATGATTCATGATTCATGATTCATGATTCAATTCATTAATCGATTCATGATTCAATCATGATTCAATTCATGGTTCATGATTCATGATTCATGATTCAAATCATGATTCATAATTCATGATTCATGATTCGATTCATGATTCATGATTCAATTCATGATTCATGATTCATGATTCATGATTCAATTCATGATTCATGATTCAATTCATGATTCATGATTCAATTCATGATTCATGATTCATGATTCAATTCGTGATTCATGATTCATGATTCATGATACAATTTATGATTCATGATTCATAATTCAATTCATGATTCATGATTCATGATTCATGATTCAATTCATGATTCATGATTCATGATTCAATTCATGATTCATGATTCGATTCATGATTTTTGATTAATGATTCATGATTCGATTCATGATTCATGATTCATGATTCAATTCATGATTCATGATTCATGATTCAATTCATGATTCATGATTCATGATTCATGATTCAATTCATAATGCATGATTCATGATTCATGATTCATGATTCAATTCATGATTCATGATTGGATTCATGATTCTTGATTCATGATTAATGATTTGATTCATGATTCATGATTCATGATTCAATTCATGATTCATGATTTAATTCATTATTCAATTCATGATTCATGATTCAATTCAGGATTCAATTCATGATTCATGATTCATGATTCAATTCATGATTCATGATCATGATTCAATTCATGATTCATGATTCGATTCATGATTCATGATTCATGATTCAATTCATGATTCATGATTCATGATTCAATTCATGATTCATGATTCAATTCCTGATTCATGATTCAATTCATGATTCATATTTATGATTCATGATTCAATTCATGATTCATGATTCAATTCATGATTCATGATTCGATTCATGATTCATGATTCATGATTCAATTCATGATTCTTGATTCATGATTCATAATTTTATTCATGATTCATGATTCATGATTCAATTCATGATTCAAGATTCATGATTCGATTCATGTTTCATGATTCGATTCATGATTCATGATTAAATTCATGATTCGATTCATGATTCATGATTCGATTCATGATTCAATTCTTGATTCATGATTCATAATTTGATTCATGATTCATGATTTATGATTCAATTCATGATTCATGATTCAATTCATGATTCATAATTCATGATTCATGATTCATGATTCATGATTTATGATTCATGATTCATGATTTGTGATTCAATTCATGATTCATGATTCATGATTCGATTCATGATTCATGATTTATGATTCAATTCATGATTCATGATTCGATTCATGATTCATGATTCATGATTCGATTCATGATTCAATTCATGATTCATGATTCATAATTTAATTCATGATTCATGATTCGATTCATTATTCATGATTAAATTCATGATTCAATTCATGATTCATGATTCATGATTCAATTTATGATTCATGATTCATGATTCAATTCATGATTCAATTCATGATTCATGATTCAATTTATGATTCATGATTCATGATTCATGATTCAATTCATTAATCGATTCATGATTCAATTCATGATTCAATTCATGGTTCATGATTCATGATTCATGATTCAAATCATGATTCATAATTCATGATTCATGATTCGATTCATGATTCATGATTCAATTCATGATTCATGATTCATGATTCATGATTCAATTCATGATTCAATTCATGATTCATGATTCATGATTCATGATTCAATTCATGATTCATGATTCAATTTATGATTCATGATTCAATTCATGATTCATGATTCATGATTCAATTCGTGATTCATGATTCATGATTCATGATACAATTTATGATTCATGATTCATGATTCAATTCATGATTCATGATTCATGATTCATGATTCAATTCATGATTCATGATTCAATTCATGATTCATGATTCGATTCATGATTTTGATTAATGATTCATGATTCGATTCATGATTCATGATTCATGATTCAATTCATGATTCATGATTCATGATTCAATTCATGATTCATGATTCATGATTCATGATTCATGATTCAATTCATAATTCATGATTCATGATTCATGATTCATGATTCAATTCATGATCATGATTGGATTCATGATTCTTGATTCATGATTAATGATTTGATTCATGATTCATGATTCATGATACAATTCATGATTCATGATTTAATTCATTATTCAATCATGATTCATGATTCAATTCAGATTCAATTCATGATTCATGATTCATGATTCAATCATGATTCATGATTCATGATTCAATTCATGATTCATGATTCGATCATGATTCATGATTCATGATTCAATTCATGATTCATGATTCAATTCATGATTCATGATTCAATTCCTGATTCATGATTCAATTCATGATTCATAATTTATAATTCATGATTCAATTCATGATTCATGATTCAATTCATGATTCATGATTCGATTCATGATTCATGATTCATGATTCAATTCATGATTCATGATTCATGATTCATGATTCATGATTCAATTCCTGATTCATGATTCAATTCATGATTCATAATTTAAGATTCATGATTCACTTCATGATTCATGATTCATGATTCATGATTCAATTCATAATTCATGATTCATGATTCATGATTAAATTCATGATTCATGATTCAATTCATGATTCTTGATTCATGATTCATAATTTTATTCATGATTCATGATTCATGATTCATGATTCATGATTCAATTCATGATTCAAGATTCATGATTCGATTCATGATTCATGATTCGATTCATGATTCATGAATAAATTCATGATTCGATTCATGATTCATGATTCGATTCATGATTCAAGATATGATTCATGATTCATGATTCAATTCATGATTCATAATTCATGATTCATGAATCAATTCATGATTCATAATTCATGATTCATGATTCAATTCATGATTCATGATTCATGATTCATGATTCAATTCATGATTCATGATTCATGATTCATGATTCGATTCATGATTCATGATTTATGATTCAATCATGATTCATGATTCAATTCATCATTCATAATTCATGATTCATGATTTATGATTCATGATTCATGATTTATGATTCAATTCATGATTCATGATTCATGATTCGATTCATGATTCATGATTTATGATTCAATTCATGATTCATGATTTGATTCATGATTCATGATTCATGATTCAATTCATGATTCATGATTCATGATTCATGATTCAATTCATGATTCATGATTCATGATTCATGATTCAATGATCATGATTCATGATTCATGATTCAATTCATGATTCATGATTCATGATTCATGATTCAATTCATGATTCATGATTCGATTCATGATTCATGATTCATGATTCATGATTCGATTCATGATTCATGATTCATGATTCAATTCATGATTCGATTCATGATTCATGATTCATGATTCATGATTCAATTCCTGATTCATGATCCATGATTCAATTCATGATTCATGATTCGATTCATGATTCATGATTCATGATTCATGATTCATGATTCAATTCATAATTCATGATTCATGATTCATGATTCATGATTCAATTCATGATTCATGATTGGATTCATGATTCTTGATTCATGATTAATGATTTGATTCATGATTCATGATTCATGATTCAATTCATGATTCATGATTTAATTCATTATTCAATTCATGATTCATGATTCAATTCAGGATTCAATTCATGATTCATGATTCATGATTCAATTCATGATTCATGATTCATGATTCAATTCATGATTCATGATTCGATTCATGATTCATGATTCATGATTCAATTCATGATTCATGATTCATGATTCAATTCATGATTCATGATTCAATTCCTGATTCATGATTCAATTCATGATTCATAATTTATGATTCATGATTCAATTCATGATTCATGATTCAATTCATGATTCATGATTCATGATTCATGATTCAATTCATGATTCTTGATTCATGATTCATAATTTTTATTCATGATTCATGATTCATGATTCAATTCATGATTCAAGATTCATGATTCGATTCATGTTTCATGATTCGATTCATGATTCATGATTAAATTCATGATTCGATTCATGATTTATGATTCGATTCATGATTCAATTCTTGATTCATGATTCATAATTTGATTCATGATTCATGATTTATGATTCAATTCATGATTCATGATTCAATTCATGATTCATAATTCATGATTCATGATTCATGATTCATGATTTATGATTCATGATTCATGATTTGTGATTCAATTCATGATTCATGATTCATGATTCGATTCATGATTCATGATTTATGATTCAATTCATGATTCATGATTCGATTCATGATTCATGATTCATGATTCGATTCATGATTCAATTCATGATTCATGATTCATAATTTAATTCATGATTCATGATCGATTCATTATTCATGATTAAATTCATGATTCAATTCATGATTCATGATTCATGATTCAATTTATGATTCATGATTCATGATTCAATTCATGATTCAATCATGATTCATGATTCATGATTCAATTTATGATTCATGATTCATGATTCATGATTCAATTCATTAATCGATTCATGATTCAATTCATGATTCAATTCATGGTTCATGATTCATGATTCATGATTCAAATCATGATTCATAATTCATGATTCATGATTCGATTCATGATTCCATGATTCAATTCATGATTCATGATTCATGATTCATGATTCAATTCATGATTCAATTCATGATTCATGATTCATGATTCATGATTCAATTCATGATTCATGATTCAATTTATGATTCATGATTCAATTCAGGATTCATGATTCATGATTCAATTCGTGATTCATGATTCATGATTCAATTCATGATTCAATTCATGTTTCATGATTCATGATTCAATTCATGATTCATGATTCATGATTCATGATTCAATTCATGATTCATGATTCATGATTCAATTCATGATTCATGATTCGATTCATGATTTTTGATTAATGATTCATGATTCGATTCATGATTCATGATTCATGATTCAATTCATGATTCATGATTCATGATTCAATTCATGATTCATGATTCATGATTCATGATTCATGATTCAATTCATAATTCATGATTCATGATTCATGATTCATGATTCAATTCATGATTCATGATTGGATTCATGATTCTTGATTCATGATTAATGATTTGATTCATGATTCATGATTCATGATACAATTCATGATTCATGATTTAATTCATTATTCAATTCATGATTCATGATTCAATTCAGGATTCAATTCATGATTCATGATTCATGATTCAATTCATGATTCATGATTCATGATTCAATTCATGATTCATGATTCGATTCATGATTCATGATTCATGATTCAATTCATGATTCATGATTCAATTCATGATTCATGATTCAATTCCTAAATCATGATTCAATTCATGATTCATAATTTATAATTCATGATTCAATTCATAATTCATGATTCAATTCATGATTCATGATTCGATTCATGATTCATGATTCATGATTCAATTCATGATTCATGATTCATGATTCATGATTCATGATTCAATTCCTGATTCATGATTCAATTCATGATTCATAATTTAAGATTCATGATTCACTTCATGATTCATGATTCATGATTCATGATTCAATTCATAATTCATGATTCATGATTCATGATTAAATTCATGATTCATGATTCAATTCATGATTCTTGATTCATGATTCATAATTTTATTCATGATTCGATTCATGATTCATGATTCGATTCATGATTCATGAATAAATTCATGATTCGATTCATGATTCATGATTCGATTCATGATTCAAGATATGATTCATGATTCATGATTCAATTCATGATTCATAATTCATGATTCATGAATCAATTCATGATTCATAATTCATGATTCATGATTCAATTCATGATTCATGATTCATGATTCATGATTCAATTCATGATTCATGATTCATGATTCATGATTCGATTCATGATTCATGATTTATGATTCAATTCATGATTCATGATTCAATTCATCATTCATAATTCATGATTCATGATTTATGATTCATGATTCATGATTTATGATTCAATTCATGATTCATGATTCATGATTCGATTCATGATTCATGATTTATGATTCAATTCATGATTCATGATTTGATTCATGATTCATGATTCATGATTCAATTCATGATTCCATGATTCATGATTCATGATTCAATTCATGATTCATGATTCATGATTCATGATTCAATTCATGATTCATGATTCATGATTCAATTCATGATTCATGATTCATGATTCATGATTCAATTCATGATTCATGATTCGATTCATGATTCATGATTCATGATTCATGATTCGATTCATGATTCATGATTCATGATTCAATTCATGATTCGATTCATGATTCATGATTCATGATTCATGATTCAATTCCTGATTCATGATCCATGATTCAATTCATGATTCATGATTCGATTCATGATTCATGATTCATGATTCATGATTCATGATTCGATTCATAATTCATGATTCATGATTCAATTCATGATTCATGATCCATGATTCAATTCATGATTCATGATTCGATTCATGATTCATGATTAAATTCATGATTCAATTCATGATTCATGATTCATGATTCAATTTATGATTCATGATTCATGATTCAATTCATGATTCAATTCATGATTCATGATTCATGATTCAATTTATGATTCATGATTCATGATTCAATTCATGATTCAATTCCTGATTCATGATTCAATTCATGATTCATAATTTACGATTCATGATTCACTTCATGATTCATGATTCATGATTCATGATTCATGATTCAATTCATAATTCATGATTCATGATTCATGATTAAATTCATGATTCATGATTCAATTCATGATTCTTGATTCATGATTCATAATTTTATTCATGATTCATGATTCATGATTCAATTCATGATTCATGATTCATGACTCATGATTCAATTCATGATTCAAGATTCATGATTCGATTCATTATTCATGATTCGATTCATGATTCATGATTCGATTCATGATTCAAGATATGATTCATGATTCATGATTCAATTCATGATTCATAATTCATGATTCATGAAATCAATTCATGATTCATAATTCATGATTCATGATTCAATTCATGATTCATGATTTCATGATTCATGATTCAATTCATGATTCATGATTCAATTCTTGATTCATGATTCATTAATTCGATTCATGATTCATGATTTATGATTTAATTCATGATTCATGATTCAATTCATGATTCATAATTCATGATTCATGATTCATGATTTATGATTCATGATTCATGATTCATGATTCAATTCATGATTCATGATTCATGATTCGATTCATGATTCATGATTTATGATTCAATTCATGATTCATGATTCGATTCATGATTCATGATTCATGATTCGATTCATGATTCAATTCATGATTCATGATTCATAATTTAATTCATGATTCATGATTCGTGATTCAATTCATGATTCATGATTCATGATTCAATTCATGATTCATGATTCATGATTCAATTCCTGATTCATGATTCAATTCATGATTCATAATTTATGATTCATGATTCATGATTCGATTCATGATTCATGATTTATGATTCAATTCATGATTCATGATTTGATTCATGATTCATGATTCATGATTCAATTCATGATTCATAATTTATGATTCTTTGATTCAATTCATGATTCATGATTCAATTCATGATTCATGATTCGATTCATGATTCCTGATTCATGATTCAATTCATGATTCATGATTCATGATTCATGATTCATGATTCAATTCCTGATTCATGATTCAATTCATGATTCATAATTTAAGATTCATGATTCACTTCATGATTCATGATTCATGATTCAATTCATGATTCATGATTCATGATTCATGATTCAATTCATAATTCATGATTCATGATTCATGATTAAATTCATGATTCATGATTCAATTCATGATTCTTGATTCATGATTCATAATTTTATTCATGATTCATGATTTATGATTCATGATTCAATTCATGATTCAAGATTCATGATTCGATTCATGATTCATGATTCGATTCATGATTCATGAATAATTCATGATTCGATTCATGATTCATGATTCGATTCATGATTCAAGATATGATTCATGATTCATTAATCAATTCATGATTTATAATTCATGATTCATGATTCAATTCATGATTCATGATTCATGATTCAATTCATGATTCATGATTCATGATTCAATTCATGATTCATGATTCAATTCATGATTCATGATTCATGATTCGATTCATGATTCATGATTTATGATTCAATTCATGATTCATGATTCAATTCATGATTCATAATTCATGATTCATGATTCATGATTTATGATTCATGATTCATGATTTATGATTCAATTCATGATTCATGATTCATGATTTGATTCATGATTCATGATTTATGATTCAATTCATGATTCATGATTCGATTCATGATTCATGATTCATGATTCAATTTATGATTTATGATTCATGATTCATGATTCAATTCATGATTCATGATTCATGATTCATGATTCAATTCATGATTCATGATTCATGATTCAATCATGATTCATGATTCATGATTCATGATTCAATTCATGATTTATGATTCGATTCATGATTCATGATTCATGATTCATGATTCGATTCATGATTCATGATTCATGATTCAATTCATGATTCATGATTCATGATTCATGATTCATGATTCAATTCATGATTCATGATTCAATTCATGATTCATGATTCAATTCATGATTCATGATCCATGATTCAATTCATGATTCATGATTCGATTCATGATTCATGATTCATGATTCATGATTCATGATTCATGATTCGATTCATGATTCATGATTCATGATTCAATTCATGATTCATGATTCATGATTCATGATCATGATTCATGATTCAATTCATGATTCATGATTCAATTCATGATTCATGATTCAATTCATGATTCATGATCCATGATTCAATTCATGATTCATGATTCGATTCATGATTCATGATTCATGATTCATGATTCAATTCATGATTCATGATTCATGATTCATGATTCAATTCATGATTCATGATTCATGATTCAATTCATGATTCATGATTCATGATTCATGATTCAAATTCATGATTTATGATTCGATTCATGATTCATGATTCATGATTCATGATTCGATTCATGATTAATGTTTCATGATTCAATTCATGATTCATGATTCATGATTCATGATTCATGATTCAATTCATGATTCATGATTCAATTCATGATTCATGATTCAATTCATGATTCATGATCCATGATTCAATTCATGATTCATGATTCGATTCATGATTCATGATTCATGATTCATGATTCGATTCATGATTCATGATTCATGATTCATGATTCGATTCATGATTCTTTATTCATGATTCAATATTCATGATTCGAATCATGATTCGATTCATGATTCATGATTCAATTCATGATTCATGATTCATGATTCGATTCATGATTCAATTCATGATTCATGATTCATAATTTAATTCATGATTCATGATTCGATTCATGATTCATGATTAAATTCATGATTCAATTCATGATTCATGATTCATGATTCATGATTCATGATTCAATTATGATTCATGATTCATGATTCAATTCATGATTCAATTCATGATTTATGATTCATGATTCAATTTATGATTCATGATTCAATTCATGATTCATGATTATGATTCAATTCATGATTCAATTCATGATTCATTATTCATGATTCTTGATTCAATTCATGATTTATGATTCATGATTCATGATTCAATTCATGATTCATGATTCAATTCATTAATCGATTCATGATTCAATTCATGATTCAATTAATGATTCATGGTTCATGATTCATGATTCATGATTCAATTCATGATTCATATTTATGATTCATGATTCGATTCATGATTCATGATTCAATTCATGATTCATGATTTATGATTCAATTCATGATTCATGATTCATGATTCAATTCATGATTCATGATTCGATTCATGATTTTTGATTAATGATTCATGATTCCATTCATGATTCATGATTCATGATTCATGATTCAATTCATGATTCATGATTCATGATTCATGATTCAATTCATGATTCATGATTCATGATTCATGATTCAATTCATAATTCATGATTCATGATTCATGATTCAATTCATGATTCATGATTCGATTCATGATTCTTGATTCATGATTAATGATTTGATTCATGATTCATGATTCATGATTCAATTCATGATTCATGATTCATGATTCAATCCATGATTCAATTCATGATTCATGATTCAATTTATTATTCATGATTTATGATTTAATTCATTATTCAATTCATGGTTCATGATTCAATTCAGGATTCAATTCATGATTCATGATTCATGATTCAATTCATGATTCATGATTCATGATTCAATTCATGATTCATGATTCGATTCATGATTCATGATTCAATTCATGATTCATGATTCATGATTCAATTCTGATTCATGATTCAATTCATGATTCATAATTTATGATTCATGATTCAATTCATGATTCATGATTCAATTCATGATTCATGATTCGATTCATGATTCATGATTCATGATTCAATTCATGATTCATGATTCATGATTCCTGATTCATGATTCAATTCATGATTCATAATTTAAGATTCATGATTCACTTCATGATTCAAGATTCATGATTCAATTCATGATTCATGATTCATGATTCATGATTCAATTCATAATTCATGATTCATGATTCATGATTAAATTCATGATTCATGATTCAATTCATGATTCTTGATTCATGATTCATAATTTTATTCATGATTCATGATTCATGATTTATGATTCATGATTCAATTCATGATTCAAGATTCATGATTCGATTCATGATTCATGATTCGATTCATGATTCATGAATAAATTCATGATTCGATTTCATGATTCATGATTCGATTCATGATTCAAGATATGATTCATGATTCATGAATCAATTCATGATTTATAATTCATGATTCATGATTCAATTCATGATTCATGATTCATGATTCAATTCATGATTCATGATTCATGATTCAATTCATGATTCATGATTCAATTCATGATTCATGATTCATGATTCGATTCATGATTCATGATTTATGATTCAATTCATGATTCATGATTCAATTCATGATTCATAATTCATGATTCATGATTCATGATTTATGATTCATGATTCATGATTTATGATTCAATTCATGATTCATGATTCATGATTTGATTCATGATTCATGATTTATGATTCAATTCATGATTCATGATTCGATTCATGATTCATGATTCATGATTCAATTTATGATTTATGATTCATGATTCATGATTCAATTCATGATTCATGATTCATGATTCATGATTCAATTCATGATTCATGATTCATGATTCAATTCATGATTCATGATTCATGATTCATGATTCAATTCATGATTTATGATTCGATTCATGATTCATGATTCATGATTCATGATTCGATTCATGATTCATGATTCATGATTCAATTCATGATTCATGATTCATGATTCATGATTCATGATTCAATTCATGATTCATGATTCAATTCATGATTCATGATTCAATTCATGATTCATGATCCATGATTCAATTCATGATTCATGATTCGATTCATGATTCATGATTCATGATTCATGATTCATGATTCATGATTCGATTCATGATTCATGATTCATGATTCAATTCATGATTCATGATTCATGATTCATGATTCATGATTCATGATTCAATTCATGATTCATGATTCAATTCATGATTCATGATTCAATTCATGATTCATGATCCATGATTCAATTCATGATTCATGATTCGATTCATGATTCATGATTCATGATTCATGATTCAATTCATGATTCATGATTCATGATTCATGATTCAATTCATGATTCATGATTCATGATTCAATTCATGATTCATGATTCATGATTCATGATTCAATTCATGATTTATGATTCGATTCATGATTCATGATTCATGATTCATGATTCGATTCATGATTCATGATCATGATTCAATTCATGATTCATGATTCATGATTCATGATTCATGATTCATGATTCATGATTCATGATTCAATTCATGATTCATGATTCAATTCATGATTCATGATTCAATTCATGATTCATGATCCATGATTCAATTCATGATTCATGATTCGATTCATGATTCATGATTCATGATTCATGATTCGATTCATGATTCATGATTCATGATTCATGATTCGATTCATGATTCTTTATTCATGATTCAATATTCATGATTCGAATCATGATTCGATTCATGATTCATGATTCAATTCATGATTCATGATTCATGATTCGATTCATGATTCAATTCATGATTCATGATTCATAATTTAATTCATGATTCATGATTCGATTCATGATTCATGATTAAATTCATGATTCAATTCATGATTCATGATTCATGATTCATGATTCATGATTCAATTTATGATTCATGATTCATGATTCAATTCATGATTCAATCATGATTTATGATTCATGATTCAATTTATGATTCATGATTCAATTCATGATTCATGATTATGATTCAATTCATGATTCAATTCATGATTCATTATTCATGATTCTTGATTCAATTCATGATTTATTGATTCATGATTCATGATTCAATTCATGATTCATGATTCAATTCATTAATCGATTCATGATTCAATTCATGATTCAATTAATGATTCATGGTCATGATTCATGATTCATGATTCAATTCATGATTCATAATTTTATGATTCATGATTCGATTCATGATTCATGATTCAATTCATGATTCATGATTTATGATTCAATTCATGATTCATGATTCATGATTCAATTCATGATTCATGATTCGATTCATGATTTTTGATTAATGATTCATGATTCCATTCATGATTCATGATTCATGATTCATGATTCAATTCATGATTCATGATTCATGATTCATGATTCAATTCATGATTCATGATTCATGATTCATGATTCATGATTCAATTCATAATTCATGATTCATGATTCATGATTCAATTCATGATTCATGATTCGATTCATGATTCTTGATTCATGATTAATGATTTGATTCATGATTCATGATTCATGATTCAATTCATGATTCATGATTCATGATTCAATCCATGATTCAATTCATGATTCATGATTCAATTTATTATTCATGATTTATGATTTAATTCATTATTCAATTCATGGTTCATGATTCAATTCAGGATTCAATTCATGATTCATGATTCATGATTCAATTCATGATTCATGATTCATGATTCAATTCATGATTCATGATTCGATTCATGATTCATGATTCAATTCATGATTCATGATTCATGATTCAATTCCTGATTCATGATTCAATTCATGATTCATAATTTATGATTCATGATTCTATTCATGATTCATGATTCAATTCATGATTCATGATTCGATTCATGATTCATGATTCAATTCATGATTCATGATTCATGATTCATGATTCATGATTTAATTCCTGATTCATGATTCAATTCATGATTCATAATTTATGATTCATGATTCACTTCATGATTCATGATTCATGATTCAATTCATGATTCATGATTCATGATTTATGATTCATGATTCATGATTCAATTCATAATTCATGATTCATGATTCATGATTAAATTCATGATTCATGATTCAATTCATGATTCTTGATTCATGATTCATAATTTTATTCATGATTCATGATTCATGATTCAATTCATGATTCATGATTCATGATTCGATTCATGATTCGATTCATGATTCATGAATAAATTCATGATTCGATTCATGATTCATGATTCGATTCATGATTCAAGATATGATTCATGATTCATGAATCAATTCATGATTCATAATTCATGATTCATGATTCAATTCATGATTCATGATTCATGATTCAATTCATGATTCATGATTCAATTCATGATTCATGATTCATGATTCGATTCATGATTCATGATTTATGATTCAATTCATGATTCATGATTCAATTCATGATTCATAATTCATGATTCATGATTCATGATTTATGATTCATGATTCATGATTTATGATTCAATTCATGATTCATGATTCATGATTTGATTCATGATTCATGATTTATGATTCAATTCATGATTCATGATTCGATTCATGATTCATGATTCATGATTCAATTTATGATTTATGATTCATGATTCATGATTCAATTCATGATTCATGATTCATGATTCAATTCATGATTCATGATTCATGATTCAATTCATGATTCATGATTCATGATTCATGATTCAATTCATGATTCATGATTCGATTCATGATTCATGATTCATGATTCATGATTCGATTCATGATTCATGATTCATGATTCAATTCATGATTCATGATTCATGATTCATGATTCATGATTCAATTCATGATTCATGATTCAATTCATGATTCATGATCCATGATTCAATTCATGATTCATGATTCGATTCATGATTCATGATTCATGATTCATGATTCGATTCATGATTCATGATTCATGATTCATAATTTAATTCATGATTCATGATTCGATTCATGATTCATGATTAAATTCATGATTCAATTCATGATTCATGATTCATTATTCAATTTATGATTCATGATTCATGATTCGATTCATGATTCTTTATTCATGATTCAATATTCATGATTCGAATCATGATTCGATTCATGATTCATGATTCAATTCATGATTCATGATTCATGATTCGATTCATGATTCAATTCATGATTCATGATTCATAATTTAATTCATGATTCATGATTCGATTCATGATTCATGATTAAATTCATGATTCAATTCATGATTCATGATTCATTATTCAATTTATGATTCATGATTCATGATTCAATTCATGATTCAATTCATGATTTATGATTCATGATTCAATTTATGATTCATGATTCAATTCATGATTCATGATTTATGATTCAATTCAGGATTCAATTCATGATTCATTATTCATGATTCTTGATTCAATTCATGATTTATGATTCATGATTCATGATTCAATTCATGATTCATGATTCAATTCATTAATCGATTCATGATTCAATTCATGATTCATGGTTCATGATTCATGGTTCATGATTCATGATTCATGATTCAATTCATGATTCATAATTTATGATTCATGATTCGATTCATGATTCATGATTCAATTCATGATTCATGATTCATGATTCAATTTATGATTCATGATTCATGATTCAATTCATGATTCATGATTTATGATTCAATTCATGATTCATGATTCATGATTCAATTCATGATTCATGATTCGATTCATGATTTTTGATTAATGATTCATGATTCCATTCATGATTCATGATTCATGATTCATGATTCAATTCATGATTCATGATTCATGATTCATGATTCAATTCATGATTCATGATTCATGATTTATGATTCATGATTCAATTCATAATTCATGATTCATGATTCATGATTCAATTCATGATTCATGATTCGATTCATGATTCTTGATTCATGATTAATGATTTGATTCATGATTCATGATTCATGATTCAATTCATGATTCATGATTCATGATTCAATCCATGATTCAATTCATGATTCAATTTATTATTCATGATTCATGATTTAATTCATTATTCAATTCATGAATCATGATTCAATTCAGGATTCAATTCATGATTCATGATTCATGATTCAATTCATGATTCATGATTCATGATTCAATTCATGATTCATGATTCGATTCATGATTCATGATTCAATTCATGATTCATGATTCATGATTCAATTCCTGATTCATGATTCAATTCATGATTCATAATTTATGATTCATGATTCTATTCATGATTCATGATTCAATTCATGATTCATGATTCAAATCATGATTCATGATTCAATTCATGATTCATGATTCATGATTCATGATTCATGATTCAATTCCTGATTCATGATTCAATTCATGATTCATGATTCGATTCATGATTCATGATTCAATTCATGATTCATGATTCATGATTCATGATTCATGATTCAATTCCTGATTCATGATTCAATTCATGATTCATAATTTATGATTCATGATTCACTTCATGATTCATGATTCATGATTCATGATTCAATTCATGATTCATGATTCATGATTTATGATTCATGATTCATGATTCAATTCATAATTCATGATTCATGATTCATGATTAAATTCATGATTCATGATTCAATTCATGATTCTTGATTCATGATTCATAATTTGATTCATGATTCATGATTCAATTCATGATTCATGATTCATGATTCAATTCATGATTCAAGATTCATGATTCATGATTCGATTCATGATTCATAATTCATGATTCATGATTCAATTCATGATTCATGATTCAATTCATGATTCATGATTCATGATTCGATTCATGATTCATGATTTATGATTCAATTCATGATTCATGATTCATGATTCGATTCATGATTCATAATTCATGATTCATGATTCAATTCATGATTCATGATTCAATTCATGATTCGTGATTCATGATTCGATTCATGATTCATGATTTATGATTCAATTCATGATTCATGATTCATGATTCGATTCATGATTCATGATTTATGATTCAATTCATGATTCATGATTCAATTCATGATTCATGATTCAATTCATGATTCATAATTCATGATTCATGATTCATGATTTATGATTCATGATTCATGATTTATGATTCAATTCATGATTCATGATTCATGATTCGATTCATGATTCATGATTTATGATTCAATTCATCATTCATGATTCGATTCATGATTCATGATTCATGATTCAATTCATGATTCATGATTCATGATTCAATTCATGATTCATGATTCATGATTCAATTCATGATTCATGATTCATGATTTAATTCATGATTCATGATTCATGATTCAATTCATGATTCATGATTCATGATTCATGATTCAATTCATGATTCATGATTCGATTCATGATTCATGATTCATGATTCAATTCATGATTCATGATTCATGATTCATGATTCAATTCATGATTCATGATTCATGATTCATGATTCATGATTCAATTCATGATTCATGATTCAATTCATGATTCATGATTCAATTTATGATTCATGATTCAATTCATGATTCATGATTTATGATTCAATTCAGGATTCAATTCATGATTCATTATTCATGATTCTTGATTCAATTCATGATTTATGATTCATGATTCATGATTCAATTCATGATTCATGATTCAATTCATTAATCGATTCATGATTCAATTCATGATTCATGGTTCATGATTCATGGTTCATGATTCATGATTCATGATTCAATTCATGATTCATAATTTATGATTCATGATTCGATTCATGATTCATGATTCAATTCATGATTCATGATTCATGATTAAATTTATGATTCATGATTCATGATTCAATTCATGATTCATGATTTATGATTCAATTCATGATTCATGATTCATGATTCAATTCATGATTCATGATTCGATTCATGATTTTTGATTAATGATTCATGATTCCATTCATGATTCATGATTCATGATTCATGATTCAATTCATGATTCATGATTCATGATTCATGATTCAATTCATGATTCATGATTCATGATTTATGATTCATGATTCAATTCATAATTCATGATTCATGATTCATGATTCAATTCATGATTCATGATTCGATTCATGATTCTTGATTCATGATTAATGATTTGATTCATGATTCATGATTCATGATTCAATTCATGATTCATGATTCATGATTCAATCCATGATTCAATTCATGATTCAATTTATTATTCATGATTCATGATTTAATTCATTATTCAATTCATGAATCATGATTCAATTCAGGATTCAATTCATGATTCATGATTCATGATTCAATTCATGATTCATGATTCATGATTCAATTCATGATTCATGATTCGATTCATGATTCATGATTCAATTCATGATTCATGATTCAATTCCTGATTCATGATTCAATTCATGATTCATAATTTATGATTCATGATTCTATTCATGATTCATGATTCAATTCATGATTCATGATTCGATTCATGATTCATGATTCAATTCATGATTCATGATTCATGATTCATGATTCATGATTCAATTCCTGATTCATGATTCAATTCATGATTCATGATTCGATTCATGATTCATGATTCAATTCATGATTCATGATTCATGATTCATGATTCATGATTCAATTCCTGATTCATGATTCAATTCATGATTCATAATTTATGATTCATGATTCACTTCATGATTCATGATTCATGATTCATGATTCAATTCATGATTCATGATTCATGATTTATGATTCATGATTCATGATTCAATTCATAATTCATGATTCATGATTCATGATTAAATTCATGATTCATGATTCAATTCATGATTCTTGATTCATGATTCATAATTTTATTCATGATTCATGATTCATGATTCAATTCATGATTCATGATTCATGATTCATGATTCAATTCATGATTCAAGATTCATGATTCGATTCATGATTCATGATTCGATTCATGATTCATGATTAAATTCATGATTCGATTCATGATTCATGATTAGATTCATGATTCAAGATATGATTCATGATTCATGATTCAATTCATGATTCATAATTCATGATTCATGAATCAATTCATGATTCATAATTCATGATTCATGATTCAATTCATGATTCATGATTCAATTCATGATTCATGATTCATGATTCGATTCATGATTCATGATTTATGATTCAATTCATGATTCATGATTCATGATTCGATTCATGATTCATAATTCATGATTCATGATTCAATTCATGATTCATGATTCAATTCATGATTCATGATTCATGATTCGATTCATGATTCATGATTTATGATTCAATTCATGATTCATGATTCATGATTCGATTCATGATTCATGATTTATGATTCAATTCATGATTCATGATTCAATTCATGATTCATGATTCAATTCATGATTCATAATTCATGATTCATGATTCATGATTTATGATTCATGATTCATGATTTATGATTCAATTCATGATTCATGATTCATGATTCGATTCATGATTCATGATTTATGATTCAATTCATCATTCATGATTCGATTCATGATTCATGATTCATGATTCAATTCATGATTCATGATTCAATTCATGATTCATGATTCATGATTCATGATTCATGATTCAATTCATGATTCATGATTCATGATTTAATTCATGATTCATGATTCATGATTCAATTCATGATTCATGATTCATGATTCATGATTCAATTCATGATTCATGATTCGATTCATGATTCATGATTCATGATTCGATTCATGATTCATGATTCATGATTCATGATTCAATTCATGATTCATGATTCATGATTCATGATTCATGATTCAATTCATGATTCATGATTCAATTCATGATTCATGATTCAATTCATGATTCTTGATCCATGATTCAATTCATGATTCATGATTCATGATTCAATTTATGATTCATTATTCATGATTCAATTCATGATTCATGATTTATGATTCAATTCATGATACAATTCATGATTCATTATTCATGATTCTTGATTCAATTCATGATTTATGATTCATGATTCATGATTCAATTCATGATTCATGATTCAATTCATTAATCGATTCATGATTCAATTCATGATTCAATTCATGATTCATGGTTCATGATTCATGATTCATGATTCAATTCATGATTCATAATACATGATTCATGATTCGATTCATGATTCATGATTCAATTCATGATTCATGATTCATGATTCATGATTCATGATTCAATTCATGATTCATGATTCAATTCATGATTCAATTCATGATTCGATTAATGATCCATGATTCAATTCATGATTCATGATTCATGATTCAATTCATGATTCATGATCTATGATTCAATTCATGATTCCTGATTCATGATTTAATTCATGATTCAATTCATGATTTGATTCATCATCCATGATTCAATTCATGATTCATGATTCATGATTCAATTCATAATTCATGATTCAATTCATGATTCATAATTCATGATTCATGATTCAATTCATGATTCATGATTCATGATTCAATTCATGATTCATGATTCGATTCATGATTCAATTCATTATTCATGATTCAATTCATGATTCATAATTCATAATTCATAATTCAATTCATGATTCATGATTTAAGATTCATGATTCATGATTCAATTCATGATTCATGATTCATTTCATGATTCGAATCCTGATTCAATTCATAATTCATGATTCGATTTATGATTCATGATTCATGATTCAATTCATAATTCATGATTCATGATTCATGATTCATGATTCATAATTCATGTTTCATGATTCAATTAATGATTCATGATTCATGATTCGATTCACGATTCCTGATTCATGATTAAATTCATGATTCATGATTCATGATTCAATTTATGATTCCTGATTCGATTCATGATTCTTGATTCATGATTCATGATTCGATTCATGATTCATGATTAAATTCATGATTCAATTCATGATTCATGATTCATGATTCAATTTATGATTCATGATTCATGATTCAATTCATGATTCAATTCATGATTCATGATTCATGATTCAATTTATGATTCATGATTCATGATTCAATTCATGATTCAATTCATGATTCATGATTCATGATTCAATTTATGATTCATGATTCATGATTCAATTCATGATTCAATTCATGATTCATTATTCATGTCATGATTCATGATTAAATTCATGATTCAATTCATGATTCATGATCCATGATTCAATTTATGATTCATGATTCATGATTCAATTCATGATTCAATTCATGATTCATGATTCATGATTCAATTTATGATTCATGATTCAATTCATGATTCATGATTTATGATTCAATTCATGATTCATTTCATAATTCATTATTCATGATTCTTGATTCAATTCATGATTTATTATTCATGATTCATGATTCAATTCATGATTCATGATTCAATTCATTAATCGATTCATGATTCAATTCATGATTCAATTCATGATTCATGGTTCATGATTCATGATTCATGGATCAATTCATGATTCAAAATTCATGATTCATGATTCGATTCATGATTCATGATTCAATTCATGATTCATGATTTATGATTCAATTCATGATTCATGATTCAATTCATGATTCATGATTCATGATTCATGATTCAATTTATGATTTGATTCATGATTCGATTCATGATTCAAGATATGATTCATGATTCATGATTCAATTCATGATTCATAATTCATGATTCATGAATCAATTCATGATTCATAATTCATGATTCATGATTCAATTCATGATTCATAATTCATGATTCAATTCATGATTCATGATTCAATTCATGATTCATGATTCATGATTCGATTCATGATTCAATTCATGATTCATGATTCGATTCATGATTCATGATTTATGATTCAATTCATGATTCATGATTCAATTCATGATTCATAATTCATGATTCATGATTCAATTCATGATTCATGATTCATGATTCATGATTCAATTCATGATTTATGATTCGATTCATGATTCTTGATTTATGATTTAATTCATGATTCATGATTCGATTCATGATTCATGATTCAATTCATGATTCATGATTCATGATTCATGATTCAATTCATGATTCATGATTCATGATTCATGATTCAATTCATGATTCATGATTCATGATTCATGATTCATGATTCATTATTCAATTCATGATTCATGATTCATGATTCGATTCATGATTCATTATTCATGATTCATGATTCAATTCATGATTCATGATTCGATTCATGATTCATGATTCATAATTCATGATTCAATTCATGATTCATGATTCGATTCATGATTCATGATTCATGATTCATGATTCAATTCATGATTCATGATACATGATTCATGATTCATGATTCATGATTCAATTCATGATTCATGATTCATGATTCAATTCATGATTCATGATTCATGATTCATGATTCATGATTCAATTCATGATTCATGATCCATGCTTCAATTCATGATTCATGATTTAATTCATGATTCAATTCATGATTAGATTTATGATCCATGATTCAATTCATGATTCATAATTCATGATTCATGATTCGATTCATGATTCATGATTCATGATTCAATTCATGATTCATAATTTATGATTCATGAATCAATTCATGATTCATAATTCATGATTCATGATTCAATTCATGATTCATGATTCATGATTCATGATTTATGATTCAATTCATGATTCATGATTCAATTCATGATTCATAATTCATGATTCGATTCATGATTCATGATTTACGATTCAATTCATGATTCATGATTCATGATTCAATTCATGATTCATAATTCATGATTCATGATTTGATTCATGATTCATGATTCATGATAAATGATTCAATTCATGATTCATGATTCATGATTCGATTCATGATTCATGATTTATGATTCAATTCATTATTCGAATCCTAATTCAATTTATGATTCATGATTTGATTTCTGATTCATGATTCATGATTCATGTCATTATTCATGATTCAATTCATGATTCATGATTCATGATTCATGATTCATGATTCATGATTCAATTCATGATTCATGATTCATGATTCAATTCATGATTCATGATTCATGATTCAATTCATGATTCATGATTCGATTCATGATTTTTGATTCATGATTTATGATTTGATTCATGATTCATGATTCATGATTCAATTCATGATTCATGATCCATGATTCAATTCATGATTCATGATTCAATTTATTATTCATGATTCATTATTTAATTCATTATTCAATTCATGATTCATGATTCAATTCAGAATTCAATTCATGATTCATGATTCATGATTCAATTCATGATTCATGATTTATGATTCAATTCATGATTCATGATTCGATTCATGATTCATGATTCATGATTCAATTCATGATTCATGATTCATGATTCATGATTCAATTCCTGATTCATGATTCAATTCATGATTCATAATTTATGATTCATGATTCAATTCATGATTCATGATTCAAGATTCATGATTTATGATTCAATTCATGATTCATGATTCAATTCATGATTCGAATCCTGATTCATGATTCATGATTCATGATTCATGATTCGATTTATGATTCATGATTCATGATTCATGATTCAATTCATGATTCATGATTCAATTCATGATTCATGATTCGATTCATGATTTTTGATTCATGATTCATGATTCGATTCATGATTCATGATTCGATTCATGATTCATGATTCATGATTCACTTCATGATTCATGATTCATGATTCATGATTCATGATTCAATTCATGATTCATGATTCATGATTCATGATTCATGATTCAATTCATGATTCATGATTCATGATTCATGATTTGATTTATGATTTTTGATTCATGATTCATGATTCGATTCATGATTCATAATTCATGATTCAATTCATGATTCATAATTTATGATTCATGAATCAATTCATGATTCAATTCATGATTCATGAGTCATGATTCATGATTCATGATTCATGAGTCATGAGTCATGATTCATGATTCATGATTTAATTCATAATTCATGATTCATGATTCAATTAATGATTCATGATTCAATTCATGATTCTTGATTCATGATTTATGATTCGATTCATGATTCATGATTCAATTCATGATTCATGATTCATGATTCATTATTCAATTCATGATTCAAGATTCATGATTCGATTCATGATTCATGATTCGATTCATGATTCATGATTCGATTCATGATTCAATTCATGATTCATGATTCAATTCATGATTCATGATTCGATTCATGATTCATGATTCGATTCATGATTCATGATTCATGATTCAATTCATGATTCATGATTCATGATTCATGATTCATGATTCAATTCCTGATTCATGATTCAATTCATGATTCATAATATATGATTCATGATTCAATTCATGATTCATGATTCAAGATTCATGATTTATGATTAAATTCATGATTTATGATTCAATTCATGATTCGAATCCTGATTCATGATTAATGATTCATGATTCATGATTCTATTTATGATTCATGATTCATGATTCATGATTCAATTCATGATTCATGATTCGATTCATGATTTTTGATTCATGATTAATGATTCGATTCATGATTCATGATTCATGATTCACTTCATGATTCATGATTCATGATTCATGATTCATGATTCATGATTCATGATTCAATTCATGATTCATGATTCATGATTCAATTCATGATTCATGATTCATGATTCATGATTCATGATTCGATTTATGATTCATGATTCATGATTCATGATTCAATTCATGATTCATGATTCATGATTCGATTCATGATTCATGATTCGATTCATGATTTTTGATTCATGATTCATGATTCGATTCATGATTCATAATTCATGATTCAATTCATGATTCATAATTTATGATTCATGAATCAATTCATGATTCAATTCATGATTCATGAGTCATGATTCATGATTCATGATTCAATTCATAATTCATGATTCATGATTCAATTAATGATTCATGATTCAATTCATGATTCTTGATTCATGATTTATGATTCGATTCATGATTCATGATTTAATTCATGATTCATGATTCATGATTCATTTTTCAATTCATGATTCAAGATTCATGATTCGATTCATGATTCATGATTCGATTCATGATTCATGATTCGATTCATGATTCAATTCATGATTCATGATTCAATTCATGATTCATGATTCAATTCATGATTCATGATTCATGATTCAATTGATGATTCATGATTAATGATTCAATTCATGATTCAATTCATGATTCATGATTCATGATTCAATTTATGTTTCATGATTCATGATTCATGATTAAATTCATGATTCATGATTGATGAATTCAATTCATTATACATGTGTCATGATTTATGATTCAATTCATGATTCAATGCATGATTCATGATTCAATTCATGATTCATGATTCATGATTCAATTCATGATACATGATTCATGATTCATGATTCATGATTCAATTCATGATTCATGATTCAATTCATGATACATGATTCATGATTCATGATTCATGATTTAATTCATGATTCAATTCATGATTCATGATTCAATTCATGATTCAATTCATGATTCATGATTCATGATTCAATTCAGTATTCATGATTCATGATTCAATTGATGATTCATGATTAATGATTCAATTCATGATTCAATTCATGATTCATGATTCATGATTCAATTTATGTTTCATGATTCATGATTCATGATTAAATTCATGATTCATGATTGATGAATTCAATTCATTATACATGTGTCATGATTTATGATTCAATTCATGATTCAATGCATGATTCATGATTCAATTCATGATTCATGATTCATGATTCAATTCATGATACATGATTCATGATTCATGATTCATGATTCAATTCATGATTCATGATTCAATTCATGATACATGATTCATGATTCATGATTCATGATTTAATTCATGATTCAATTCATGATTCATGATTCAATTCATGATTCAATTCATGATTCATGATTCATGATTCAATTCAGTATTCATGATTCATGATTCATGATTCAATTCATGATTCATGATTCAATTCATGATTCATGATTCAATTCATGATTCAATTTATGATTCATGATTCATGATTCATGATTTAATTCATGATTCAATTCATGATTCATGATTCAATTCATGATTCAATTCATGATTCATGATTCATGATTCAATTCAGTATTCATGATTCATGATTCAATTCATGATTCATGATTCATGATTCAATTCATGATTCATGATTCATGATTCAATTCATGATTCAAGATTCATGATTCGATTCATGATTCATGATTCGATTCATGATTCATGATTAAATTCATGATTCGATTCATGATTCATGATTTATGATTCATGATTCATGATTCAATTCATGATTCATGATTCAAGATATGATTCATGATTCATGATTCAATTCATGATTCATAATTCATGATTCATGAATCAATTCATGATTCATAATTCATGATTCATGATTCAATTCATGATTCATGATTCATGATTCATGATTCATGATTCAATTCATGATTCATGATTCAATTCATGATTCATGATTCATGATTTGATTCATGATTCATGATTTATGATTCAATTCATGATTCATGATTCATGATTCGATTCATGATTCATGATTTATGATTCAATTCATGATTTATGATTCATGATTCGATTCATGATTCATGATTTATGATTCAATTCATCATTCATGATTCGATTCATGATTCATGATTCAATTCATGATTCATGATTCATGATTCAATTCATGATTCATGATTCATGATTCAATTCATGATTCATGATTCGATTCATGATTTATGATTCATGATTCGATTCATGATTCATGATTCATGATTCATGATTCAATTCATGATTCATGATTCATGATTCATGATTCAATTCATGATTCATGATTCAATTCATGATTCAATTCATGATTCTTGATCCATGATTCAATTCATGATTCATGATTCATGATTCAATTTATGATTCATTATTCATGATTCAATTCATGATTCATGATTTATGATTCAATTCATGATTCAATTCATGATTCATTATTCATGATTCATGATTCATGATTCAATTTATGATTCATTATTCATGATTCAATTCATGATTCATGATTCAATTCATTAATCGATTCATGATTCAATTCATGATTCAATTCATGATTCATGGTCCATGATTCATGATTCATGATTCAATTCATGATTCATAATACATGATTCATGATTCGATTCATGATTCATGATTCAATTCATGATTCATGATTCATGATTCATGATTCAATTCATGATTCATGATTCAATTCATGATTTAATTCATGATTCGATTCATGATCCATGATTCAATTCATGATTCATGATTCATGATTCAATTCATGATTCATGATCTATGATTCAATTCATGATTCATGATTCATGATTTAATTCATGATTCAATTCATGATTTGATTCATGATCCATGATTCAATTCATGATTCATGATTCATGATTCAATTCATTATTCATGATTCAATTCATGATTCATAATTCATGATTCATGATTCAATTCATGATTCATGATTTAAGATTCATGATTCATGATTCAATTCATGATTCATGATTCGATTCATGATTCAATTCATTATTCATGATTCAATTCATGATTCATAATTCATGATTCATGATTCAATTCATGATTCATGATTTAAGATTCATGATTCATGATTCAATTCATGATTCATGATTCAATTCATGATTCATGATTCAATTCATGATTCGAATCCTGATTCAATTCATGATTCATGATTCGATTTATGATTCATGATTCATGATTCAATTCATAATTCATGATTCATGATTCATGATTCATGATTCATAATTCATGTTTCATGATTCAATTAATGATTCATGATTCATGATTCGATTCACGATTCCTGATTCATGATTAAATTCATGATTCATGATTCATGATTCAATTTATGATTCCTGATTCGATTCATGATTCTTGATTCATGATTCATGATTCAATTCCTGATTCATGATTCAATTCATGATTCAATTCATGATTCATGATTCATGATTCAATTTATGATTCATGATTCATAATTTAATTCATGATTCATGATTCCATTCATGATTCATGATTAAATTCATGATTCAATTCATGATTCATGATTCATGATTAAATTTATGATTCATGATTCATTATTCAATTCATGATTCATTATTCATGATTCATGATTCATGATTCAATTTATGATTCATTATTCATGATTCAATTCATGATTCATGATTCAATTCATGATTCATGATTCAATTCATTAATCGATTCATGATTCAATTCATGATTCAATTCATGATTCATGATTCAATTCATTAATCGATTCATGATTCAATTCATGATTCAATTCATGATTCATGGTTCATGATTCATGATTCATGATTCAATTCATGATTCATAATACATGATTCATGATTCGATTCATGATTCATGATTCAATTCATGATTCATGATTCATGATTCATGATTCAATTCATGATTCATGATTCAATTCATGATTTAATTCATGATTCGATTTATGATCCATGATTCAATTCATGATTCATGATTCATGATTCAATTCATGATTCATGATCTATGATTCAATTCATGATTCATGATTCATGATTTAATTCATGATTCAATTCATGATTTGATTCATGATCCATGATTCAATTCATGATTCATGATTCATGATTCAATTCATTATTCATGATTCAATTCATGATTCATAATTCATGATTCATGATTCAATTCATGATTCATGATTTAAGATTCATGATTCATGATTCAATTCATGATTCATGATTCGATTCATGATTCAATTCATTATTCATGATTCAATTCATGATTCATAATTCATGATTCATGATTCAATTCATGATTCATGATTTAAGATTCATGATTCATGATTCAATTCATGATTCATGATTCAATTCATGATTCATGATTCAATTCATGATTCGAATCCTGATTCAATTCATGATTCATGATTCGATTTATGATTCATGATTCATAATTCAATTCATAATTCATGATTCATGATTCATGATTCATGATTCATAATTCATGTTTCATGATTCAATAAATGATTCATGATTCATGATTCGATTCACGATTCCTGATTCATGATTAAATTCATGATTCATGATTCATGATTCAATTTATGATTCCTGATTCGATTCATGATTCTTGATTCATGATTCATGATTCAATTCCTGATTCATGATTCAATTCATGATTCAATTCATGATTCATGATTCATGATTCAATTTATGATTCATGATTCATAATTTAATTCATGATTCATGATTCGATTCATGATTCATGATTAAATTCATGATTCAATTCATGATTCATGATTCATGATTAAATTTATGATTCATGATTCATGATTAAATTCATGATTCAATTCATGATTCATGATTCATGATTCAATTTATGATTCATGATTCATGATTCAATTTATGATTCATGATTCATGATTCAATTCATGATTCAATTCATGATTCATGATTCATGATTCAATTTATGATTCATGATTCATGATTCAATTCATGATTCATGATTTATGATTCAATTCATGATTCAATTCATGATTCATTATTCATGATTCTTGATTCAATTCATGATTTATTATTCATGATTCATGATTCAATTCATGATTCATGATTCAATTCATTAATCGATTCATGATTCAATTCATGATTCAATTCATGATTCATGGTTCATGATTCATGATTCATGGATCAATTCATGATTCATAATTCATGATTCATGATTCGATTCATGATTCATGATTCAATTCATGATTCATGATTCAATTCATGATTCATGATTCAATTCATGATTCATGATTCATGATTCATGATTCAATTTATGATTCGATTCATGATTCATGATTCGATTCATGATTCAAGATATGATTCATGATTCATGATTCAATTCATGATTCATAATTCATGATTCATGAATCAATTCATGATTCATAATTCATGATTCATGATTCAATTCATGATTCATAATTCATGATTCAATTCATGATTCATGATTCAATTCATGATTCATGATTCATGATTCGATTCATGATTCAATTCATGATTCATAATTCATGATTCAATTCATGATTCATGATTCAATTCATGATTCATGATTCATGATTCGATTCATGATTCATGATTTATGATTCAATTCATGATTCATGATTCAATTCATGATTCATAATTCATGATTCATGATTCAATTCATGATTCATGATTCATGATTCATGATTCAATTCATGATTCATGATTCGATTCATGATTCTTGATTTATGATTCAATTCATGATTCATGATTCGATTCATGATTCATGATTCATGATTCAATTCATGATTCATGATTCATGATTCAATTCATGATTCATGATTCAATTCATGATTCATGATTCATGATTCATGATTCAATTCATGATTCATGATTCATGATTCATGATTCAATTCATGATTCATGATTCATTATTCAATTCATGATTCATGATTCATGATTCAATTCATGATTCATTATTCATGATTCAATTCATGATTCATGATTCGATTCATGATTCATGATTCATGATTCATGATTCATGATTCATGATTCATGATTCAATTCATGATTCATGATACATGATTCATGATTCATGATTCATGATTCAATTCATGATTCATGATTCATGATTCAATTCATGATTCATGATTCATGATTCATGATTCAATTCATGATTCATGATTCATGATTCAATTCATGATTCATGATTCATGATTCAATTCATGATTAGATTTATGATCCATGATTCAATTCATGATTCATAATTCATGATTCATGATTCGATTCATGATTCATGATTCATTATTCAATTCATGATTCAAGATTCATGATTTGATTCATGATTCATGATTCGATTCATGATTCATGATTCGATTCATGATTCAATTCATGATTCATGATTCAATTCATGATTCATGATTCGATTCATGATTCATGATTCGATTCATGATTCATGATTCATGATTCAATTCATGATTCATGATTCATGATTCATGATTCATGATTCAATTCCTGATTCATGATTCAATTCATGATTCATAATTTATGATTCATGATTCAAGATTCATGATTCATGATTCAAGATTCATGATTTATGATTCAATTCATGATTCATGATTCAATTCATGATTTTTGATTCATGATTAATGATTCGATTCATGATTCATGATTCATGATTCATGATTCATGATTCACTTCATGATTCATGATTCACTTCATGATTCATGATTCATGATTCATGATTCATGATTCATGATTCAATTCATGATTCATGATTCATGATTCAATTCATGATTCATGATTCATGATTCATGATTCATGATTCGATTTATGATTCATGATTCATGATTCATGATTCAATTCATGATTCATGATTCGATTCATGATCCATGATTCGATTCATGATTTTTGATTCATGATTCATGATTCGATTCATGATTCATAATTCATGATTCAATTCATAATTCATGATTTATGATTCAATTAATGATTCATGATTCAATTCATGATTCTTGATTCATGATTTATGATTCGATTCATGATTCATGATTTAATTCATGATTCATGATTCATGATTCATTATTCAATTCATGATTCAAGATTCATGATTCGATTCATGATTCATGATTCGATTCATGATTCATGATTCGATTCATGATTCAATTCATGATTCATGATTCAATTCATGATTCATGATTCAATTCATGATTCATGATTCATGATTCAATTGATGATTCATGATTAATGATTCAATTCATGATTCAATTCATGATTCATGATTCATGATTCAATTTATGTTTCATGATTCATGATTCATGATTAAATTCATGATTTATGATTGATGAATTCAATTCATTATACATGTGTCATGATTTATGATTCAATTCATGATTCAATGCATGATTCATGATTCAATTCATGATTCATGATTCAATTCATGATTCATGATTCATGATTCAATTCATGATACATGATTCATGATTCATGATTCATGATTCAATTCATGATTCATGATTCATGATTCAATTCATGATACATGATTCATGATTCATGATTCATGATTCAATTCATGATTCATGATTCAATTCATGATTCATGATTCAATTCATGATTCAATTTATGATTCATGATTCATGATTCATGATTTAATTCATGATTCAATTCATGATTCATGATTCAATTCATGATTCAATTCATGATTCATGATTCATGATTCAATTCATGATTCATGATTCATGATTCAATTCATGATTCATGATTCATGATTCAATTCATGATTCATGATTCATGATTCAATTCATGATTCAAGATTCATGATTCGATTCATGATTCTTGATTCGATTCATGATTCATGATTAAATTCATGATTCGATTCATGATTCATGATTTATGATTCATGATTCATGATTCAATTCATGATTCATGATTCAAGATATGATTCATGATTCATGATTCAATTCATGATTCATAATTCATGATTCATGAATCAATTCATGATTCATAATTCATGATTCATGATTCAATTCATGATTCATGATTCAATTCATGATTCATGATTCATAATTCAATTCATGATTCATGATTCATGATTCAATTCATGATTCATGATTCATGATTCATGATTCATGATTCAATTCCTGATTCATGATTCAATTCATGATTCATAATTTATGATTCATGATTCAAGATTCATGATTCATGATTCAAGATTCATGATTTATGATTCAATTCATGATTCATGATTCAATTCATGATTCGAATCCTGATTCATGATTAATGATTCATGATTCATGATTCTATTTATGATTCATGATTCATGATTCATGATTCAATTCATGATTCATGATTCATGATTCGATTCATGATTCATGATTCATGATTCAATTCATGATTCATGATTCATGATTCATGATTCATGATTCAATTCCTGATTCATGATTCAATTCATGATTCATAATTTATGATTCATGATTCAAGATTCATGATTCATGATTCAAGATTCATGATTTATGATTCAATTCATGATTCATGATTCAATTCATGATTCGAATCCTGATTCATGATTAATGATTCATGATTCATGATTCATAATTTATGATTCATGATTCAAGATTCATGATTCATGATTCAAGATTCATGATTTATGATTCAATTCATGATTCATGATTCAATTCATGATTCGAATCCTGATTCATGATTAATGATTCATGATTCATGATTCTATTTATGATTCATGATTCATGATTCATGATTCAATTCATGATTCATGATTCGATTCATGATTTTTGATTCATGATTAATGATTCGATTCATGATTCATGATTCATGATTCATGATTCATGATTCACTTCATGATTAATGATTCATGATTCATGATTCATGATTCATGATTCAATTCATGATTCATGATTCATGATTCAATTCATGATTCATGATTCATGATTCATGATTCATGATTCGATTTATGATTCATGATTCATGATTCATGATTCAATTCATGATTCATGATTCATGATTCGATTCATGATTCATGATTCGATTCATGATTTTTGATTCATGATTCATGATTCGATTCATGATTCATAATTCATGATTCAATTCATGATTCATAATTTATGATTCATGAATCAATTCATGATTCAATTCATGATTCATGAGTCATGATTCATGATTCATGATTCAATTCATAATTCATGATTCATGATTCAATTAATGATTCATGATTCAATTCATGATTCTTGATTCATGATTTATGATTCGATTCATGATTCATGATTTAATTCATGATTCATGATTCATGATTCATTATTCAATTCATGATTCAAGATTCATGATTCGATTCATGATTCATGATTCGATTCATGATTCAATTCATGATTCATGATTCAATTCATGATTCATGATTCAATTCATGATTCATGATTCATGATTCAATTGATGATTCATGATTAATGATTCAATTCATGATTCAATTCATGATTCATGATTCATGATTCAATTTATGTTTCATGATTCATGATTCATGATTAAATTCATGATTTATGATTGATGAATTCAATTCATTATACATGTGTCATGATTTATGATTCAATTCATGATTCAATGCATGATTCATGATTCAATTCATGATTCATGATTCATGATTCAATTCATGATACATGATTCATGATTCATGATTCATGATTCAATTCATGATTCATGATTCATGATTCAATTCATGATACATGATTCATGATTCATGATTCATGATTCAATTCATGATTCATGATTCAATTCATGATTCAATTTATGATTCATGATTCATGATTCATGATTTAATTCATGATTCAATTCATGATTCATGATTCAATTCATGATTCAATTCATGATTCATGATTCAATTCATGATTCATGATTCATGATTCATGATTCAATTCATGATTCATGATTCATGATTCAATTCATGATTCATGATTCATGATTCAATTCATGATTCATGATTCATGATTCATGATTCAATTCATGATTCATGATTCATGATTCAATTCATGATTCATGATTCATGATTCAATTCATGATTCAAGATTCATGATTCGATTCATGATTCATGATTCGATTCATGATTCATGATTAAATTCATGATTCGATTCATGATTCATGATTTATGATTCATGATTCATGATTCAATTCATGATTCATGATTCAAGATATGATTCATGATTCATGATTCAATTCATGATTCATAATTCATGATTCATGAATCAATTCATGATTCATAATTCATGATTCATGATTCAATTCATGATTCATGATTCATGATTCATGATTCATGATTCAATTCATGATTCATGATTCAATTCATGATTCATGATTCATGATTCGATTCATGATTCATGATTTATGATTCAATTCATGATTCATGATTCATGATTCGATTCATGATTCATGAATTATGATTCAATTCATGATTCATGATTCATGATCCGATTCATGATTCATGATTTATGATTCAATTCATCATTCATGATTCGATTCATGATTCATGATTCATGATTCAATTCATGATTCATGATTCATGATTCAATTCATGATTCATGATTCATGATTCAATTCATGATTCATGATTCATGATTAAATTCATGATTCATGATTCATGATTCAATTCATGATTCATGATTCATGATTCATGATTCAATTCATGATTCATGATTCGATTCATGATTCATGATTCATGATTCGATTCATGATTCATGATTCATGATTCATGATTCAATTCATGATTCATGATTCATGATTCATGATTCAATTCATGATTCATGATTCAATTCATGATTCAATTCATGATTCTTGATCCATGATTCAATTCATGATTCATGATTCATGATTCAATTTATGATTCATTATTCATGATTCAATTCATGATTCATGATTTATGATTCAATTCATGATTCAATTCATGATTCATTATTCATGATTCCTGATTCATGATTAAATTCATGATTCATGATTCATGATTCAATTTATGATTCCTGATTCGATTCATGATTCTTGATTCATGATTCATGATTCAATTCATGATTCATGATTCATGATTCAATTCATGATTCATGATTCATGATTCAATTCATGATTCATGATTCATGATTAAATTCATGATTCATGATTCATGATTCAATTCATGATTCATGATTCATGATTCATGATTCATGATTCATGATTCGATTCATGATTCATGATTCATGATTAGATTCATGATTCATGATTCATGATTCATGATTCAATTCATGATTCATGATTCATGATTCATGATTCAATTCATGATTCATGATTCAATTCATGATTCAATTCATGATTCTTGATCCATGATTCAATTCATGATTCATGATTCATGATTCAATTTATGATTCATTATTCATGATTCAATTCATGATTCATGATTTATGATTCAATTCATGATTCAATTCATGATTCATTATTCATGATTCATGATTCATGATTCAATTTATGATTCATTATTCATGATTCAATTCATGATTCATGATTCAATTCATTATTCGATTCATGATTCAATTCATGATTCAATTCATGATTCATGGTTCATGATTCATGATTCATGATTCAATTCATGATTCATAATACATGATTCATGATTCGATTCATGATTCATGATTCAATTCATGATTCATGATTCATGATTCAATTCATGATTCATGATTCAATTCATGATTTAATTCATGATTCGATTCATGATCCATGATTCAATTCATGATTCATGATTCATGATTCAATTCATGATTCATGATCTATGATTCAATTCATGATTCATGATTCATGATTTAATTCATGATTCAATTCATGATTTGATTCATGATCCATGATTCAATTCATGATTCATGATTCATGATTCAATTCATTATTCATGATTCAATTCATGATTCATAATTCATGATTCATGATTCAATTCATGATTCATGATTTAAGATTCATGATTCATGATTCAATTCATGATTCATGATTCGATTCATGATTCAATTCATTATTCATGATTCAATTCATGATTCATAATTCATGATTCATGATTCAATTCATGATTCATGATTTAAGATTCATGATTCATGATTCAATTCATGATTCAATTCATGATTCATGATTCAATTCATGATTCGAATCCTGATTCAATTCATGATTCATGATTCGATTTATGATTCATGATTCATGATTCAATTCATAATTCATGATTCATGATTCATGATTCATGATTCATAATTCATGTTTCATGATTCAATTAATGATTCATGATTCATGATTCGATTCACGATTCCTGATTCATGATTAAATTCATGATTCATGATTCATGATTCAATTTATGATTCCTGATTCGATTCATGATTCTTGATTCATGATTCATGATTCAATTCCTGATTCATGATTCAATTCATGATTCAATTCATGATTCATGATTCATGATTCAATTTATGATTCATGATTCATAATTTAATTCATGATTCATGATTCGATTCATGATTCATGATTAAATTCATGATTCAATTCATGATTCATGATTCATGATTAAATTTATGATTCATGATTCATGATTAAATTCATGATTCAATTCATGATTCATGATTCATGATTCAATTTATGATTCATGATTCATGATTCAATTTATGATTCATGATTCATGATTCAAGTCATGATTCAATTCATGATTCATGATTCATGATTCAATTTATGATTTATGATTCATGATTCAATTCATGATTCATGATTTATGATTCAATTCATGATTCAATTCATGATTCATTATTCATGATTCTTGATTCAATTCATGATTTATTATTCATGATTCATGATTCAATTCATGATTCATGATTCAATTCATTAATCGATTCATGATTCAATTCATGATTCAATTCATGATTCATGGTTCATGATTCATGATTCATGGATCAATTCATGATTCATAATTCATGATTCATGATTCGATTCATGATTCATGATTCAATTCATGATTCATGATTCAATTCATGATTCATGATTCAATTCATGATTCATGATTCATGATTCATGATTCAATTTATGATTCGATTCATGATTCATGATTCGATTCATGATTCAAGATATGATTCATGATTCAATTCATGATTCATAATTCATGATTCATGAATCAATTCATGATTCATAATTCATGATTCATGATTCATGATTCAATTCATGATTCATAATTCATGATTCAATTCATGATTCATGATTCAATTCATGATTCATGATTCATGATTCGATTCATGATTCAATTCATGATTCATAATTCATGATTCAATTCATGATTCATGATTCAATTCATGATTCATGATTCATGATTCGATTCATGATTCATGATTTATGATTCAATTCATGATTCATGATTCAATTCATGATTCATAATTTATGATTCATGATTCAATTCATGATTCATGATTCATGATTCATGATTCAATTCATGATTCATGATTCGATTCATGATTCTTGATTTATGATTCAATTCATGATTCATGATTCGATTCATGATTCATGATTCATGATTCAATTCATGATTCATGATTCATGATTCATGATTCAATTCATGATTCATGATTCAATTCATGATTCATGATTCATGATTCATGATTCAATTCATGATTCATGATTCATGATTCATGATTCAATTCATGATTCATGATTCATTATTCAATTCATGATTCATGATTCATGATTCAATTCATGATTCATTATTCATGATTCATGATTCAATTCATGATTCATGATTCGATTCATGATTCATGATTCCTGATTCATGATTCATGATTCATGATTCATGATTTATGATTCAATTCATGATTCATGATACATGATTCATGATTCATGATTCATGATTCAATTCATGATTCATGATTCATGATTCAATTCATGATTCATGATTCATGATTCATGATTCATGATTCAATTCATGATTCATGATCCATGCTTCAATTCATGATTCATGATATAATTCATGATTCAATTCATGATTAGATTTATGATCCATGATTCAATTCATGATTCATAATTCATGATTCATGATTCGATTCATGATTCATGATTCATGATTCAATTCATGATTCATAATTTATGATTCATGAATCAATTCATGATTCATAATTCATGATTCATGATTCAATTCATGATTCATGATTCATGATTTATCATTCAATTCATGATTCATGATTCAATTCATGATTCATGATTCATGATTCGATTTATGATTCATGATTTACGATTCAATTCATGATTCATGATTCATGATTCAATTCATGATTCATAATTCATGATTCATGATTCGATTTATGATTCATGATTCATGATAAATGATTCAATTCATGATTCATGATTCATGATTCGATTCATGATTCATGATTTATGATTCAATTCATGATTCGAATCCTAATTCAATTTATGATTCATGATTTGATTTATGATTCATGATTCATGATTCATGTCATTATTCATGATTCATGATTCATGATTCAATTCATGATTCATGATTCATGATTCATGATTCATGATTCAATTCATGATTCATGATTCATGATTCAATTCATGATTCATGATTCGATTCATGATTTTTGATTCATGATTTATGATTTGATTCATGATTCATGATTCATGATTCAATTCATGATTCATGATTCATGATTCATGATTCAATACATAATTCATGATTGATGATTCATGATTCAATTCATGATTCATGATTCGATTCATGATTCATGATTCATGTTTCATTTCATGATTCATGATTCATGATTCAATTCATGATTCATGATTCATAATTCAATCCATGATTCAATTCATTATTCATGATTCATTATTTAATTCATTATTCAATTCATGATTCATGATTCAATTCAGAATTCAATTCATGATTCAATTTATTATTCATGATTCATTATTTAATTCATTATTCAATTCATGATTCATGATTCAATTCATGATTCATGATTCATGATTCAATTCATGATTCATGATTCGATTCATGATTCATGATTCATGATTCAATTCATGATTCATGATTCAATTCAGAATTCAATTCATGATTCATGATTCATGATTCAATTCATGATTCATGATTCATGATTCAATTCATGATTCATGATTCGATTCATGATTCATGATTCATGATTCAATTCATGATTCATGATTCATGATTCATGATTCAATTCCTGATTCATGATTCAATTCATGATTCATAATTTATGATTCATGATTCAATTCATGATTCATGATTCAAGATTCATGATTTATGATTCAATTCATGATTCATGATTCAATTCATGATTCGAATCCTGATTCATGAATCATGATTCATGATTCATGATTCATGATTCGATTTATGATTCATGATTCATGATTCATGATTCAATTCATGATTCATGATTCAATTCATGATTCATGATTCGATTCATGATTTTTGATTCATGATTCATGATTTGATTCATGATTCATGATTCATGATTCACTTCATGATTCATGATTCATGATTCATGATTCATGATTCAATTCATGATTCATGATTCATGATTCATGATTCATGATTCAATTCATGATTCATGATTCATGATTCATGATTCAATTCATGATTCATGATTCATGATTCGATTCATGATTCATGATTCGATTCATGATTTTTGATTCATGATTCATGATTCGATTCATGATTCATAATTCATGATTCAATTCATGATTCATAATTTATGATTCATGAATCAATTCATGATTCAATTCATGATTCATAATTTATGATTCATGAATCAATTCATGATTCAATTCATGATTCATGAGTCATGATTCATGATTCATGATTCAATTCATAATTCATGATTCATGATTCAATTAATGATTCATGATTCAATTCATGATTCTTGATTCATGATTTATGATTCGATTCATGATTCATGATTCAATTCATGATTCATGATTCATGATTCATTATTCAATTCATGATTCAAGATTCATGATTCGATTCATGATTCATGATTCGATTCATGATTCATGATTCGATTCATGATTCAATTCATGATTCATGATTCAATTCATGATTCATGATTCGATTCATGATTCATGATTCGATTCATGATTCATGATTCATGATTCAATTCATGATTCATGATTCATGATTCAATTCCTGATTCATGATTCAATTCATGATTCATAATTTATGATTCATGATTCAATTCATGATTCATGATTCAAGATTCATGATTCATGATTCAAATCATGATTCATGATTCAATACATGATTCGAATCCTGATTCATGATTCATGATTCATGATTCGATTTATGATTCATGATTCATGATTCATGATTCAATTCATGATTCATGATTCAATTCATGATTCATGATTCGATTCATGATTTTTGATTCATGATTCATGATTCGATTCATGATTCATGATTCATGATTCATGATTCACTTCATGATTCACTTCATGATTCATGATTCATGATTCATGATTCATGATTCATGATTCATGATTAATGATTCAATTCATGATTCATGATTCACTTCATGATTCATGATTCATGATTCATGATTCATGATTCAATTCATAATTCATGATTCATGATTCATGATTAAATTCATGATTCATGATTCAATTCATGATTCATGATTCATGATTTGATTTATGATTCATGATTCATGATTCAATTCATGATTCATGATTCATGATTTAATTCATGATTCAAGATTCATGATTCGATTCATGATTCATGATTCGATTCATGATTCATGATTCGATTCATGATTCATGACTCGATTCATGATTCAAGATATGATTCATGATTCATGATTCATGATTCGATTCATGATTCATGAATCAATTCATGATTCATAATTCATGATTCATGATTCAATTCATGATTCATGATTCAATTCATGATTCATAATTCATGATTCATGATTTATGATTAAATTCATGATTCATGATTCAATTCATGATTCATGATTCATGATTTGATTTATGATTCATGATTCATGATTCAATTCATGATTCATGATTCATGATTTAATTCATGATTCAAGATTCATGATTCGATTCATGATTCATGATTCGATTCATGATTCATGATTAAATTCATGATTCGATTCATGATTCATGACTCGATTCATGATTCAAGATATGATTCATGATTCATGATTCATGATTCGATTCATGATTCATGAATCAATTCATGATTCATAATTCATGATTCATGAATCAATTCATGATTCATAATTCATGATTCATGATTCAATTCATGATTCATGATTCATGATTCATGATTCTTGATTCAATTCATGATTCATGATTCATGATTCATGATTCATGATTCATGATTCAATTCATGATTCAATTCATGATTCATGATTCATGATTCATGATTCATGATTCATGATTCAATTCCTGATTCATGATTCAATTCATGATTCATGATCCATGATTCAATTCATGATTCATGATTCGATTCATTATTCATGATTCATGATTCATGATTCAATTCATGATTCATGATTCATTATTCATGATTCATGATTCAATTCATGATTCATGATTCAATTCATGATTCATGATTCAATTCATGATTCATGATCCATGATTCAATTCATGATTCATGATTCGATTCATTATTCATGATTCATGATTCATGATTCAATTCATGAGTCATGATTCATGATTCATGATTCATGATTCATGATTCATGATTCATGATTCATGATTCAATTCATGATTCATGATTCAATTCATGATTCATGATTCAATTCATGATTCATGATCCATGATTCAATTCATGATTCATGATTCAATTCATGATTTATGATTCAAGATTCATGATTCATGATTCAATTCATGATTCGAATCCTGATTCATGAATCATGATTCATGATTCATGATTCATGATTCGATTTATGATTCATGATTCATGATTCATGATTCAATTCATGATTCATGATTCGAATTATGATTTTTGATTCATGATTCACTTCATGATTCATGATTCATGATTCATGATTCACTTCATGATTCATGATTCATGATTCATGATTCATGATTCATGATTCATGATTCAATTCATGATTCATGATTCATGATTCATGATTCATGATTCAATTCATGATTCATGATTCATGATTCATGATTCAATTCATGATTCATGATTCATGATTCGATTCATGATTCATGATTCGATTCATGATTTTTGATTCATGATTCATGATTCGATTCATGATTCATAATTCATGATTCAATTCATGATTCATAATTTATGATTCATGAATCAATTCATGATTCAATTCATGATTCATAATTTATGATTCATGAATCAATTCATGATTCAATTCATGATTCATGAGTCATGATTCATGATTCATGATTCAATTCATAATTCATGATTCATGATTCAATTAATGATTCATGATTCAATTCATGATTCTTGATTCATGATTTATGATTCGATTCATGATTCATGATTCAATTCATGATTCAAGATTCATGATTCGATTCATGATTCATGATTCGATTCATGATTCATGATTCGATTCATGATTCAATTCATGATTCATGATTCAATTCATGATTCATGATTCGATTCATGATTCATGATTCGATTCATGATTCATGATTCATGATTCAATTCATGATTCATGATTCATGATTCATGATTCAATTCCTGATTCATGATTCAATTCATGATTCATAATTTATGATTCATGATTCTATTCATGATTCATGATTCAAGATTCATGATTCATGATTCAAATCATGATTCATGATTCAATACATGATTCGAATCCTGATTCATGATTCATGATTCATGATTCATGATTCAATTCATGATTCATGATTCAATTCATGATTCATGATTCGATTCATGATTTTTTATTCATGATTCATGATTCGATTCATGATTCATGATTCATGATTCATGATTCACTTCATGATTCATGATTCATGATTCATGATTCATGATTAATGATTCAATTCATGATTCATGATTCACTTCATGATTCATGATTCATGATTCATGATTCATGATTCAATTCATAATTCATGATTCATGATTAAATTCATGATTCATGATTCAATTCATGATTCATGATTCATGATTTGATTTATGATTCATGATTCATGATTCAATTCATGATTCATGATTCATGATTTAATTCATAATTCAAGATTCATGATTCGATTCATGATTCATGATTCGATTCATGATTCATGATTAAATTCATGATTCGATTCATGATTCATGACTCGATTCATGATTCAAGATATGATTCATGATTCATGATTCAATTCATGATTCATAATTCATGATTCATGAATCAATTCATGATTCATAATTCATGATTCATGATTCATGATTCTTGATTCAATTCATGATTCATGATTCAATTCATGATTCATGATTCATGATTCGATTCATGATTCATGATTTATGATTCAATTCATGATTCATGATTCAATTCATGATTCATAATTCATGATTCATGATTCATAATTCATGATTCATGATTCATGATTCATGATTTATGATTCAATTCATGATTCATGATTCATGATTCGATTCATGATTCATGATTCATGATTTATGATTCAATTCATGATTCATGATTCGATTCATGATTCATGATTCATGATTCAATTCATGATTCATGATTCATGATTCATGATTTAATTCATGATTCATGATTCATGATTCATGATTCAATTCATGATTCATGATTCATGATTCAATTCATGATTCATGATTCATGATTCAATTCATGATTCATGATTCATGATTCAATTCATGATTCATGATTCATGATTCATGATTCATGATTCAATTCATGATTCATGATTCGATTCATGATTCATGATTAATGATTCATGATTCGATTCATGATTCATGATTCATGATTCATGATTCAATTCATGATTCAATTCATGATTCATGATTCATGATTCATGATTCATGATTCATGATTCAATTCCTGATTCATGATTCAATTCATGATTCATGATCCATGATTCAATTCATGATTCATGATTCGATTCATTATTCATGATTCATGATTCATGATTCAATTCATGATTCATGATTCATGATTCATGATTCATGATTCAATTCATGATTCATGATTCAATTCATGATTCATGATTCAATTCATGATTCATGATCCATGATTCAATTCATGATTCATGATTCGATTCATTATTCATGATTCATGATTCATGATTCAATTCATGATTCATGATTCATGATTCATGATTCATGATTCAATTCATGATTCATGATTCAATTCATGATTCATGATTCAATTCATGATTCATGATCCATGATTCAATTCATGATTCATGATTCAATTCATGATTCATGATTCAAGATTCATGATTCATGATTCAATTCATGATTCGAATCCTGATTCAATTCATGATTCATGATTCGATTTATGATTCATGATTCATGATTCAATTCATGATTCATGATTCATGATTCATGATTCATGATTCAAGATTCATGATTCATGATTCAATTCATGATTCGAATCCTGATTCAAGATTCATGATTCATGATTCGATTTATGATTCATGATTCATGATTCAATTCATGATTCATGATTCATGATTCATGATTCAATTAATGATTCATGATTCATGATTCGATTTATGATTCATGATTCATGATTCAATTCATGATTCATGATTCATGATTCATGATTCATGATTCAATTAATGATTCATGATTCATGATTCATGATTCGATTTATGATTCATGATTCATGATTCATGATTCAATTCATGATTCATGATTCAATTCATGATTCATGATTCGATTCATGATTTTTGATTCATGATTCATGATTCGATTCATGATTCATGATTCATGATTCACTTCATGATTCATGATTCATGATTCATGATTCATGATTCATGATTAATGATTCAATTCATGATTCATGATTCACTTCATGATTCATGATTCATGATTGATTCATGATTCAATTCATAATTCATGATTCATGATTCATGATTAAATTCATGATTCATGATTCAATTCATGATTCATGATTCATGATTTGATTTATGATTCATGATTCATGATTCAATTCATGATTCATGATTCATGATTTAATTCATAATTCAAGATTCATGATTCGATTCATGATTCATGATTCGATTCATGATTCATGATTAAATTCATGATTCGATTCATGATTCATGACTCGATTCAAGATTCAAGATATGATTCATGATTCATGATTCAATTCATGATTCATAATTCATGATTCATAAATCAATTCATGATTCATAATTCATGATTCATGATTCATGATTCTTGATTCAATTCATGATTCATGATTCAATTCATGATTCATGATTCATGATTCGATTCATGATTCATGATTTATGATTCAATTCATGATTCATGATTCAATTCATGATTCATAATTCATGATTCATGATTCATAATTCGAGATTCATGATTCATGATTCATGATTTATGATTCAATTCATGATTCATGATTCATGATTCGATTCATGATTCATGATTCATGATTTATGATTCAATTCATGATTCATGATTCGATTCATGATTCATGATTCATGATTCAATTCATGATTCATGATTCATGATTCATGATTTAATTCATGATTCATGATTCATGATTCATGATTCAATTCATGATTCATGATTCATGATTCAATTCATGATTCATGATTCATGATTCAATTCATGATTCATGATTCATGATTCAATTCATGATTCATGATTCATGATTCATGATTCATGATTCAATTCATGATTCATGATTCCATTCATGATTCATGATTAATGATTCATGATTCAATTCATGATTCATGATTCATGATTCATGATTCAATTCATGATTCAATTCATGATTCATGATTCATGATTCATGATTCATGATTCATGATTCAATTCCTGATTCATGATTCAATTCATGATTCATGATCCATGATTCAATTCATGATTCATGATTCGATTCATTATTCATGATTCATGATTCATGATTCAATTCATGATTCATGATTCACGATTCATGATTCATGATTCAATTCATGATTCATGATTCAATTCATGATTCATGATTCAATTCATGATTCATGATCCATGATTCAATTCATGATTCATGATTCGATTCATTATTCATGATTCATGATTCATGATTCAATTCATGATTCATGATTCATGATTCATGATTCATGATTCATGATTCAATTCATGATTCATGATTCAATTCATGATTCATGATTCAATTCATGATTCATGATCCATGATTCAATTCATGATTCATGATTCAATTCATGATTCATGATTCAAGATTCATGATTCATGATTCAATTCATGATTCGAATCCTGATTCAATTCATGATTCATGATTCGATTTATGATTCATGATTCATGATTCAATTCATGATTCATGATTCATGATTCATGATTCATGATTCAAGATTCATGATTCATGATTCAATTCATGATTCGAATCCTGATTCAAGATTCATGATTCATGATTCGATTTATGATTCATGATTCATGATTCAATTCATGATTCATGATTCATGATTCATGATTCATGATTCAATTAATGATTCATGATTCATGATTCGATTCATGATTCCTGATTCATGATTCAATTCATGATTCATGATTCATGATTCAATTTATGATTCATGATTCGATTCATGATTCTTGATTCATGATTCATGATCCAATTCCTGATTCATGATTCAATTCATGATTCATGATTCATGATTCATGATTCATAATTTAATTCATGATTCATGATTCGATTCATGATTCATGATTAAATTCATGATTCAATTCATGATTCATGATTCAATTTATAATTCATGATTCATGATTCAATTCATGATTCAAGATTCATGATTCGATTCATGATTCATGATTCGATTCATGATTCATGATTAAATTCATGATTCGATTCATGATTCATGACTCGATTCATGATTCAAGATATGATTCATGATTCATGATTCAATTCATGATTCATAATTCATGATTCATGATTCAATTCATGATTCATGATTCATGATTCATGATTCATGATTCAATTCATGATTCATGATTCAATTCATGATTCATGATTCAATTCATGATTCATGATCCATGATTCAATTCATGATTCATGATTCGATTCATGATTCATGATTCGATTCATGATTCAAGATATGATTCATGATTCATGATTCAATTCATGATTCATAATTCATGATTCATGAATCAATTCATGATTCATAATTCATGATTCATGATTCATGATTCAATTCATGATTCATAATTCATGATTCAATTCATGATTCATGATTCAATTCATGATTCATGATTCATGATTCGATTCATGATTCAATTCATGATTCATAATTCATGATTCAATTCATGATTCATGATTCAATTCATGATTCATGATTCATGATTCGATTCATGATTCATGATTTATGATTCAATTCATGATTCATGATTCAATTCATGATTCATAATTCATGATTCATGATTCAATTCATGATTCATGATTCATGATTCATGATTCAATTCATGATTCATGATTCGATTCATGATTCTTGATTTATGATTCAATTCATGATTCATGATTCGATTCATGATTCATGATTCATGATTCAATTCATGATTCATGATTCATGATTCATGATTCAATTCATGATTCATGATTCAATTCATGATTCATGATTCATGATTCAATTCATGATTCATGATTCATGATTCATGATTCATGATTCAATTCATGATTCATGATTCATTATTCAATTCATGATTCATGATTCATGATTCAATTCATGATTCATTATTCATGATTCATGATTCAATTCATGATTCATGATTCGATTCATGATTCATGATTCATGATTCATGATTCATGATTCATGATTCATGATTCAATTCATGATTCATGATACATGATTCATGATTCATGATTCATGATTCAATTCATGATTCATGATTCATGATTCAATTCATGATTCATGATTCATGATTCATGATTCATGATTCAATTCATGATTCATGATCCATGCTTCAATTCATGATTCATGATATAATTCATGATTCAATTCATGATTAGATTTATGATCCATGATTCAATTCATGATTCATAATTCATGATTCATGATTCGATTCATGATTCATGATTCATGATTCAATTCATGATTCATAATTTATGATTCATTAATCAATTCATGATTCATAATTCATGATTCATGATTCATGATTCAATTCATGATTCATAATTCATGATTCATGATTCGATTCATGATTCATGATTCATGATAAATGATTCAATTCATGATTCATGATTCATGATTCGATTCATGATTCATGATTTATGATTCAATTCATGATTCGAATCCTAATTCAATTTATGATTCATGATTTGATTTATGATTCATGATTCATGATTCATGTCATTATTCATGATTCATGATTCATGATTCAATTCATGATTCATGATTCATGATTCATGATTCATGATTCAATTCATGATTCATGATTCATGATTCAATTCATGATTCATGATTCAATTCATGATTTTTGATTCATGATTTATGATTTGATTCATGATTCATGATTCATGATTCAATTCATGATTCATGATTCATGATTCAATACATAATTCATGATTGATGATTCATGATTCAATTCATGATTCATGATTCGATTCATGATTCATGATTCATGTTTCATTTCATGATTCATGATTCATGATTCAATTCATGATTCATGATTCATAATTCAATCCATGATTCAATTCATTATTCATGATTCATTATTTAATTCATTATTCAATTCATGATTCATGATTCAATTCAGAATTCAATTCATGATTCAATTTATTATTCATGATTCATTATTTAATTCATTATTCAATTCATGATCCATGATTCAATTCATGATTCATGATTCATGATTCAATTCATGATTCATGATTCGATTCATGATTCATGATTCATGATTCAATTCATGATTCATGATTCAATTCAGAATTCAATTCATGATTCATGATTCATGATTCAATTCATGATTCATGATTCATGATTCAATTCATGATTCATGATTCGATTCATGATTCATGATTCATGATTCAATTCATGATTCATGATTCATGATTCATGATTCAATTCCTGATTCATGATTCAATTCATGATTCATAATTTATGATTCATGATTCAATTCATGATTCATGATTCAAGATTCATGATTTATGATTCAATTCATGATTCATGATTCAATTCATGATTCGAATCCTGATTCATGAATCATGATTCATGATTCATGATTCATGATTCGATTTATGATTCATGATTCATGATTCATGATTCAATTCATGATTCATGATTCAATTCATGATTCATGATTCGATTCATGATTTTTGATTCATGATTCATGATTTGATTCATGATTCATGATTCATGATTCATGATTCATGATTCACTTCATGATTCATGATTCATGATTCATGATTCATGATTCAATTCATGATTCATGATTCATGATTCATGATTCAATTCATGATTCATGATTCATGATTCATGATTCAATTCATGATTCATGATTCATGATTCGATTCATGATTCATGATTCGATTCATGATTTTTGATTCATGATTCGATTCATGATTCATAATTCATGATTCAATTCATGATTCATAATTTATGATTCATGAATCAATTCATGATTCAATTCATGATTCATAATTTATGATTCATGAATCAATTCATGATTCAATTCATGATTCATGAGTCATGATTCATGATTCATGATTCAATTCATAATTCATGATTCATGATTCATGATTCAATTCATGATTCATGATTCATGATTCGATTCATGATTCATGATTCGATTCATGATTTTTGATTCATGATTCATGATTCGATTCATGATTCATAATTCATGATTCAATTCATGATTCATAATTTATGATTCATGAATCAATTCATGATTCAATTCATGATTCATAATTTATGATTCATGAATCAATTCATGATTCAATTCATGATTCATGAGTCATGATTCATGATTCATGATTCAATTCATAATTCATGATTCATGATTCAATTAATGATTCATGATTCGATTCATGATTCATGATTCATGATTCAATTCATGATTCATGATTCATGATTCATGATTCAATTCCTGATTCATGATTCAATTCATGATTCATAATTTATGATTCATGATTCAATTCATGATTCATGATTCAAGATTCATGATTCATGATTCAATTCATGATTCATGATTCGATTCATTATTCATGATTCATGATTCATGATTCAATTCATGATTCATGATTCATTATTCATGATTCATGATTCAATTCATGATTCATGATTCAATTCATGATTCATGATTCAATTCATGATTCATGATCCATGATTCAATTCATGATTCATGATTCGATTCATTATTCATGATTCATGATTCATGATTCAATTCATGATTCATGATTCATGATTCATGATTCAATTCATGATTCATGATTCAATTCATGATTCATGATTCAATTCATGATTTATGATCCATGATTCAATTCATGATTCATGATTCAATTCATGATTTATGATTCAAGATTCATGATTCATGATTCAATTCATGATTCGAATCCTGATTCATGAATCATGATTCATGATTCATGATTCATGATTCGATTTATGATTCATGATTCATGATTCATGATTCAATTCATGATTCATGATTCAATTAATGATTCATGATTCGATTCATGATTTTTGATTCATGATTCATGATTTGATTCATGATTCATGATTCATGATTCACTTCATGATTCATGATTCATGATTCATGATTCATGATTCATGATTCAATTCATGATTCATGATTCATGATTCATGATTCATGATTCATGATTCAATTCATGATTCATGATTCATGATTCATGATTCAATTCATGATTCATGATTCATGATTCGATTCATGATTCATGATTCGATTCATGATTTTTGATTCATGATTCATGATTCGATTCATGATTCATAATTCATGATTCAATTCATGATTCATAATTTATGATTCATGAATCAATTCATGATTCAATTCATGATTCATAATTTATGATTCATGAATCAATTCATGATTCAATTCATGATTCATGAGTCATGATTCATGATTCATGATTCAATTCATAATTCATGATTCATGATTCAATTAATGATTCATGATTCAATTCATGATTCTTGATTCATGATTTATGATTCGATTCATGATTCATGATTCAATTCATGATTCAAGATTCATGATTCGATTCATGATTCATGATTCGATTCATGATTCATGATTCGATTCATGATTCAATTCATGATTCATGATTCAATTCATGATTCATGATTCGATTCATGATTCATGATTCGATTCATGATTCATGATTCATGATTCAATTCATGATTCATGATTCATGATTCATGATTCAATTCCTGATTCATGATTCAATTCATGATTCATAATTTATGATTCATGATTCAATTCATGATTCATGATTCAAGATTCATGATTCATGATTCAAATCATGATTCATGATTCAATACATGATTCGAATCCTGATTCATGATTCATGATTCATGATTCATGATTCGATTTATGATTCATGATTCATGATTCATGATTCAATTCATAATTCATGATTCATGATTCATGATTAAATTCATGATTCATGATTCAATTCATGATTCATGATTCATGATTTGATTTATGATTCATGATTCATGATTCAATTCATGATTCATGATTCATGATTTGATTTATGATTCATGATTCATGATTCAATTCATGATTCATGATTCATGATTTAATTCATAATTCAAGATTCATGATTCGATTCATGATTCATGATTCGATTCATGATTCATGATTAAATTCATGATTCGATTCATGATTCATGACTCGATTCATGATTCAAGATATGATTCATGATTCATGATTCAATTCATGATTCATAATTCATGATTCATGAATCAATTCATGATTCATAATTCATGATTCATGATTCATGATTCTTGATTCAATTCATGATTCATGATTCAATTCATGATTCATGATTCATGATTCGATTCATGATTCATGATTTATGATTCAATTCATGATTCATGATTCAATTCATGATTCATAATTCATGATTCATGATTCATAATTCATGATTCATGATTCATGATTCATGATTTATGATTCAATTCATGATTCATGATTCATGATTCGATTCATGATTCATGATTCATGATTTATGATTCAATTCATGATTCATGATTCGATTCATGATTCATGATTCATGATTCAATTCATGATTCATGATTCATGATTCATGATTTAATTCATGATTCATGATTCATGATTCATGATTCAATTCATGATTCATGATTCATGATTCAATTCATGATTCATGATTCATGATTCAATTCATGATTCATGATTCATGATTCAATTCATGATTCATGATTCATGATTCATGATTCATGATTCAATTCATGATTCATGATTCGATTCATGATTCATGATTCATGATTCAATTAATGATTCATGATTCAATTCATGATTCTTGATTCATGATTTATGATTCGATTCATGATTCATGATTCAATTCATGATTCAAGATTCATGATTCGATTCATGATTCATGATTCGATTCATGATTCATGATTCGATTCATGATTCAATTCATGATTCATGATTCAATTCATGATTCATGATTCGATTCATGATTCATGATTCGATTCATGATTCATGATTCATGATTCAATTCATGATTCATGATTCATGATTAATGATTCAATTCCTGATTCATGATTCAATTCATGATTCATAATTTATGATTCATGATTCAATTCATGATTCATGATTCAAGATTCATGATTCATGATTCAAATCATGATTCATGATTCAATACATGATTCGAATCCTGATTCATGATTCATGATTCATGATTCATGATTCGATTTATGATTCATGATTCATGATTAATGATTCAATTCATGATTCATGATTCAATTCATGATTCATGATTCGATTCATGATTTTTGATTCATGATTCATGATTCGATTCATGATTCATGATTCATGATTCATGATTCATGATTCACTTCATGATTCATGATTCATGATTCATGATTCATGATTCATGATTAATGATTCAATTCATGATTCATGATTCACTTCATGATTCATGATTCATGATTCATGATTCATGATTCAATTCATAATTCATGATTCATGATTCATGATTAAATTCATGATTCATGATTCAATTCATGATTCATGATTCATGATTTGATTTATGATTCATGATTCATGATTCATGATTCATGATTCATGATTCATGACTCGATTCATGATTCAAGATATGATTCATGATTCATGATTCAATTCATGATTCATAATTCATGATTCATGAATCAATTCATGATTCATAATTCATGATTCATGATTCTTGATTCAATTCATGATTCATGATTCAATTCATGATTCATGATTCATGATTCGATTCATGATTCATGATTTATGATTCAATTCATGATTCATGATTCAATTCATGATTCATAATTCATGATTCATGATTCATAATTCATGATTCATGATTCATAATTCATGATTTATGATTCAATTCATGATTCATGATTCATGATTTATGATTCAATTCATGATTCATGATTCGATTCATGATTCATGATTCATGATTCAATTCATGATTCATGATTCATGATTCATGATTTAATTCATGATTCATGATTCATGATTCATGATTCAATTCATGATTCATGATTCATGATTCAATTCATGATTCATGATTCATGATTCAATTCATGATTCATGATTCATGATTCAATTCATGATTCATGATTCATGATTCATGACTCATGATTCAATTCATGATTCATGATTCGATTCATGATTCATGATTCATGATTCAATTAATGATTCATGATTCAATTCATGATTCTTGATTCATGATTTATGATTCGATTCATGATTCATGATTCAATTCATGATTCAAGATTCATGATTCGATTCATGATTCGATTCATGATTCATGATTCGATTCATGATTCAATTCATGATTCATGATTCAATTCATGATTCATGATTCGATTCATGATTCATGATTCGATTCATGATTCATGATTCATGATTCAATTCATGATTCATGATTCATGATTCATGATTCATGATTCAATTCATGATTCATGATTCGATTCATGATTCATGATTCATGATTCAATTAATGATTCATGATTCATGATTCATGATTCAATTCATAATTCATGATTCATGATTCATGATTAAATTCATGATTCATGATTCAATTCATGATTCATGATTCAAGATTCATGATTCATGATTCAAATCATGATTCATGATTCAATACATGATTCGAATCCTGATTCATGATTCATGATTCATGATTCATGATTCGATTTATGATTCATGATTCATGATTCATGATTCAATTCCTGATTCATTATTCGATTCATGATTTTTGATTCATGATTCATGATTCGATTCATGATTCATGATTCATGATTCATGATTCACTTCATGATTCATGATTCATGATTCATGATTCATGATTAATGATTCAATTCATGATTCATGATTCACTTCATGATTCATGATTCATGATTCATGATTCATGATTCAATTCATAATTCATGATTCATGATTCATGATTAAATTCATGATTCATGATTCAATTCATGATTCATGATTCATGATTTGATTTATGATTCATGATTCATGATTCATGATTCATGATTCAATTCATGATTCATGATTCGATTCATGATTCATGATTCATGATTCAATTAATGATTCATGATTCAATTCATGATTCTTGATTCATGATTTATGATTCGATTCATGATTCATGATTCAATTCATGATTCAAGATTCATGATTCGATTCATGATTCATGATTCGATTCATGATTCATGATTCGATTCATGATTCAATTCATGATTCATGATTCAATTCATGATTCATGATTCGATTCATGATTCATGATTCGATTCATGATTCATGATTCATGATTCAATTCATGATTCATGATTCATGATTCATGATTCAATTCCTGATTCATGATTCAATTCATGATTCATAATTTATGATTCATGATTCAATTCATGATTCATGATTCAAGATTCATGATTCATGATTCAAATCATGATTCATGATTCAATACATGATTCGAATCCTGATTCATGATTCATGATTCATGATTCATGATTCGATTTATGATTCATGATTCATGATTCATGATTCAATTCATGATTCATGATTCAATTCATGATTCATGATTCGATTCATGATTTTTGATTCATGATTCATGATTCGATTCATGATTCATGATTCATGATTCATGATTCACTTCATGATTCATGATTCATGATTCATGATTCATGATTCATGATTAATGATTCAATTCATGATTCATGATTCACTTCATGATTCATGATTCATGATTCATGATTCATGATTCATGATTCAATTCATAATTCATGATTCATGATTCATGATTAAATTCATGATTCATGATTCAATTCATGATTCATGATTCATGATTTGATTTATGATTCATGATTCATGATTCAATTCATGATTCATGATTCATGATTTAATTCATAATTCAAGATTCATGATTCGATTCATGATTCATGATTCGATTCATGATTCATGATTAAATTCATGATTCGATTCATGATTCATGACTCGATTCATGATTCAAGATATGATTCATGATTCATGATTCAATTCATGATTCATAATTCATGATTCATGAATCAATTCATGATTCATAATTCATGATTCATGATTCATGATTCTTGATTCAATTCATGATTCATGATTCAATTCATGATTCATGATTCATGATTCGATTCATGATTCATGATTTATGATTCAATTCATGATTCATGATTCAATTCATGATTCATAATTCATGATTCATGATTCATAATTCATGATTCATGATTCATGATTCATGATTTATGATTCAATTCATGATTCATGATTCATGATTCGATTCATGATTCATGATTCATGATTTATGATTCAATTCATGATTCATGATTCGATTCATGATTCATGATTCATGATTTAATTCATGATTCATGATTCATGATTCATGATTTAATTCATGATTCATGATTCATGATTCATGATTCAATTCATGATTCATGATTCATGATTCAATTCATGATTCATGATTCATGATTCAATTCATGATTCATGATTCATGATTCAATTCATGATTCATGATTCATGATTCATGATTCATGATTCAATTCATGATTCATGATTCGATTCATGATTCATGATTAATGATTCATGATTCGATTCATGATTCATGATTCATGATTCATGATTCAATTCATGATTCAATTCATGATTCATGATTCATGATTCATGATTCATGATTCAATTCCTGATTCATTATTCAATTCATGATTCATGATCCATGATTCAATTCATGATTCATGATTCGATTCATTATTCATGATTCATGATTCATGATTCAATTCATGATTCATGATTCATGATTCATGATTCAATTCATGATTCATGATTCGATTCATGATTCATGATTAATGATTCATGATTCGATTCATGATTCATGATTCGATTCATGATTCATGATTCATGATTCATGATTCAATTCATGATTCAATTCATGATTCATGATTCATGATTCATGATTCATGATTCAATTCCTGATTCATGATTCAATTCATGATTCATGATCCATGATTCAATTCATGATTCATGATTCGATTCATTATTCATGATTCATGATTCATGATTCAATTCATGATTCATGATTCATGATTCATGATTCATGATTCAATTCATGATTCATGATTCAATTCATGATTCATGATTCAATTCATGATTCATGATCCATGATTCAATTCATGATTCATGATTCGATTCATTATTCATGATTCATGATTCATGATTCAATTCATGATTCATGATTCATGATTCATGATTCATGATTCAATTCATGATTCATGATTCAATTCATGATTCATGATTCAATTCATGATTCATGATCCATGATTCAATTCATGATTCATGATTCAATTCATGATTCATGATTGAAGATTCATGATTCATGATTCAATTCATGATTCGAATCCTGATTCAATTCATGATTCATGATTCGATTTATGATTCATGATTCATGATTCAATTCATGATTCATGATTCATGATTCATGATTCATGATTCAAGATTCATGATTCATGATTCAATTCATGATTCGAATCCTGATTCAAGATTCATGATTCATGATTCGATTTATGATTCATGATTCATGATTCAATTCATGGTTCATGATTCATGATTCATGATTCAATTAATGATTCATGATTCATGATTCGATTTATGATTCATGATTCATGATTCAATTCATGATTCATGATTCATGATTCATGATTCATGATTCAATTAATGATTCATGATTCATGATTCGATTCATGATTCATGATTCGATTCATGATTCATGATTCATGATTCAATTCATGATTCATGATTCATGATTCATGATTCAATACCTGATTCATGATTCAATTCATGATTCATAATTTATGATTCATGATTCAATTCATGATTCATGATTCAAGATTCATGATTCATGATTCAAATCATGATTCATGATTCAATACATGATTCGAATCCTGATTCATGATTCATGATTCATGATTCATGATTCGATTTATGATTCATGATTCATGATTCATGATTCAATTCATGATTCATGATTCAATTCATGATTCATGATTCGATTCATGATTTTTGATTCATGATTCATGATTCGATTCATGATTCATGATTCATGATTCACTTCATGATTCATGATTCATGATTCATGATTCATGATTCATGATTCATGATTAATGATTCAATTCATGATTCATGATTCACTTCATGATTCATGATTCATGATTGATTCATGATTCAATTCATAATTCATGATTCATGATTAAATTCATGATTCATGATTCAATTCATGATTCATGATTCATGATTTGATTTATGATTCATGATTCATGATTCAATTCATGATTCATGATTCATGATTTAATTCATAATTCAAGATTCATGATTCGATTCATGATTCATGATTCGATTCATGATTCATGATTAAATTCATGATTCGATTCATGATTCATGACTCGATTCATGATTCAAGATATGATTCATGATTCATGATTCAATTCATGATTCATAATTCATGATTCATGAATCAATTCATGATTCATAATTCATGATTCATGATTCATGATTCTTGATTCAATTCATGATTCATGATTCAATTCATGATTCATGATTCATGATTCGATTCATGATTCATGATTTATGATTCAATTCATGATTCATGATTCAATTCATGATTCATAATTCATGATTCATGATTCATAATTCATGATTCATGATTCATGATTTATGATTCAATTCATGATTCATGATTCATGATTCGATTCATGATTCATGATTCATGATTTATGATTCAATTCATGATTCATGATTCGATTCATGATTCATGATTCATGATTCAATTCATGATTCATGATTCATGATTCATGATTTAATTCATGATTCATGATTCATGATTCATGATTCAATTCATGATTCATGATTCATGATTCAATTCATGATTCATGATTCATGATTCAATTCATGATTCATGATTCATGATTCAATTCATGATTCATGATTCATGATTCATGATTCATGATTCAATTCATGATTCATGATTCGATTCATGATTCATGATTAATGATTCATGATTCGATTCATGATTCATGATTCATGATTCATGATTCAATTCATGATTCAATTCATGATTCATGATTCATGATTCATGATTCATGATTCAATTCCTGATTCATTATTCAATTCATGATTCATGATCCATGATTCAATTCATGATTCATGATTCGATTCATTATTCATGATTCATGATTCATGATTCAATTCATGATTCATGATTCATGATTCATGATTCATGATTCAATTCATGATTCATGATTCAATTCATGATTCATGATTCAATTCATGATTCATGATCCATGATTCAATTCATGATTCATGATTCGATTCATTATTCATGATTCATGATTCATGATTCAATTCATGATTCATGATTCATGATTCATGATTCATGATTCAATTCATGATTCATGATTCAATTCATGATTCATGATTCAATTCATGATTCATGATCCATGATTCAATTCATGATTCATGATTCAATTCATGATTCATGATTCAAGATTCATGATTCATGATTCAATTCATGATTCGAATCCTCATTCAATTCATGATTCATGATTCGATTTATGATTCATGATTCATGATTCAATTCATGATTCATGATTCATGATTCATGATTCATGATTCAAGATTCATGATTCATGATTCAATTCATGATTCGAATCCTGATTCAAGATTCATGATTCATGATTCGATTTATGATTCATGATTCATGATTCAATTCATGATTCATGATTCATGATTCATGATTCATGATTCAATTAATGATTCATGATTCATGATTCGATTCATGATTCCTGATTCATGATTCAATTCATGATTCATGATTCATGATTCAATTTATGATTCATGATTCGATTCATGATTCTTGATTCATGATTCATGATCCAATTCCTGATTCATGATTCAATTCATGATTCATGATTCATGATTCATGATTCATAATTTAATTCATGATTCATGATTCGATTCATGATTCATGATTCGATTCATGATTCATGATTAAATTCATGATTCAATTCATGATTCATGATTCAATTTATAATTCATGATTCATGATTCAATTCATGATTCAAGATTCATGATTCGATTCATGATTCATGATTCGATTCATGATTCATGATTAAATTCATGATTCGATTCATGATTCATGACTCGATTCATGATTCAAGATATGATTCATGATTCATGATTCAATTCATGATTCATAATTCATGATTCATGATTCAATTCATGATTCATGATTCATGATTCATGATTCAATTCATGATTCATGATTCAATTCATGATTCATGATTCAATTCATGATTCATGATCCATGATTCAATTCATGATTCATGATTCGATTCATTATTCATGATTCATGATTCATGATTCAATTCATGATTCATGATTCATGATTCATGATTCATGATTCAATTCATGATTCATGATTCAATTCATGATTCATGATTCAATTCATGATTCATGATCCATGATTCAATTCATGATTCATGATTCAATTCATGATTTATGATTCAAGATTCATGATTCATGATTCAATTCATGATTCGAATCCTGATTCATGAATCATGATTCATGATTCATGATTCATGATTCGATTTATGATTCATGATTCATGATTCATGATTCAATTCATGATTCATGATTCAATTCATGATTCATGATTCGATTCATGATTTTTTATTCATGATTCATGATTTGATTCATGATTCATGATTCATGATTCACTTCATGATTCATGATTCATGATTCATGATTCATGATTCATGATTCAATTCATGATTCATGATTCATGATTCATGATTCATGATTCAATTCATGATTCATGATTCATGATTCATGATTCAATTCATGATTCATGATTCGATTCATGATTCATGATTCGATTCATGATTTTTGATTCATGATTCATGATTCGATTCATGATCCATAATTCATGATTCAATTCATGATTCATAATTTATGATTCATGAATCAATTCATGATTCAATTCATGATTCATAATTTATGATTCATGAATCAATTCATGATTCAATTCATGAGTCATGAGTCATGATTCATGATTCATGATTCAATTCATAATTCATGATTCATGATTCAATTAATGATTCATGATTCAATTCATGATTCTTGATTCATGATTTATGATTCGATTCATGATTCATGATTCAATTCATGATTCATGATTCATGATTCATTATTCAATTCATGATTCAAGATTCATGATTCGATTCATGATTCATGATTCGATTCATGATTCATGATTCGATTCATGATTCAATTCATGATTCATGATTCAATTCATGATTCATGATTCGATTCATGATTCATGATTCGATTCATGATTCATGATTCATGATTCAATTCATGATTCATGATTCATGATTCAATTCCTGATTCATGATTCAATTCATGATTCATAATTTATGATTCATGATTCAATTCATGATTCATGATTCAAGATTCATGATTCATGATTCTAATCATGATTCATGATTCAATACATGATTCGAATCCTGATTCATGATTCATGATTCATGATTCGATTTATGATTCATGATTCATGATTCAATTCATGATTCATGATTCAATTCATGATTCATGATTCGATTCATGATTTTTGATTCATGATTCATGATTCGATTCATGATTCATGATTCATGATTCATGATTCACTTCATGATTCATGATTCATGATTCATGATTCATGATTAATGATTCAATTCATGATTCATGATTCACTTCATGATTCATGATTCATGATTCATGATTCATGATTCAATTCATAATTCATGATTCATGATTCATGATTAAATTCATGATTCATGATTCAATTCATGATTCATGATTCATGATTTGATTTATGATTCATGATTCATGATTCAATTCATGATTCATGATTCATGATTTAATTCATGATTCAAGATTCATGATTCGATTCATGATTCATGATTCGATTCATGATTCATGATTAAATTCATGATTCGATTCATGATTCAAGATATGATTCATGATTCATGATTCAATTCATGATTCATAATTCATGATTCATGAATCAATTCATGATTCATAATTCATGATTCATGATTCAATTCATGATTCATGATTCATGATTCATGATTCTTGATTCAATTCATGATTCATGATTCAATTCATGATTCATGATTCATGATTCGATTCATGATTCATGATTTATGATTCAATTCATGATTCATGATTCAATTCATGATTCATAATTCATGATTCATGATTCATAATTCATGATTCATGATTCATGATTCATGATTTATGATTCAATTCATGATTCATGATTCATGATTCGATTCATGATTCATGATTCATGATTTATGATTCAATTCATGATTCATGATTCGATTCATGATTCATGATTCATGATTCAATTCATGATTCATGATTCATGATTCATGATTTAATTCATGATTCATGATTCATGATTCATGATTCAATTCATGATTCATGATTCATGATTCAATTCATGATTCATGATTCATGATTCAATTCATGATTCATGATTCATGATTCAATTCATGATTCATGATTCATGATTCATGATTCATGATTCAATTCATGATTCATGATTCGATTCATGATTCATGATTAATGATTCATGATTCGATTCATGATTCATGATTCATGATTCATGATTCAATTCATGATTCAATTCATGATTCATGATTCATGATTCATGATTCATGATTCAATTCCTGATTCATGATTCAATTCATGATTCATGATCCATGATTCAATTCATGATTCATGATTCGATTCATTATTCATGATTCATGATTCATGATTCAATTGATGATTCATGATTCATGATTCATGATTCATGATTCAATTCATGATTCATGATTCAATTCATGATTCATGATTCAATTCATGATTCATGATCCATGATTCAATTCATGATTCATGATTCGATTCATTATTCATGATTCATGATTCATGATTCAATTCATGATTCATGATTCATGATTCATGATTCATGATTCAATTCATGATTCATGATTCAATTCATGATTCATGATTCAATTCATGATTCATGATCCATGATTCAATTCATGATTCATGATTCAATTCATGATTCATGATTCAAGATTCATGATTCATGATTCAATTCATGATTCGAATCCTGATTCAATTCATGATTCATGATTCGATTTATGATTCATGATTCATGATTCAAGATTCATGATTCATGATTCAATTCATGATTCGAATCCTGATTCAAGATTCATGATTCATGATTCGATTTATGATTCATGATTCATGATTCAATTCATGATTCATGATTCATGATTCATGATTCATGATTCAATTAATGATTCATGATTCATGATTCGATTCATGATTCCTGATTCATGATTCAATTCATGATTCATGATTCATGATTCAATTTATGATTCATGATTCGATTCATGATTCTTGATTCATGATTCATGATCCAATTCCTGATTCATGATTCAATTCATGATAAATGATTCATGATTCATGATTCATAATTTAATTCATGATTCATGATTCGATTCATGATTCATGATTAAATTCATGATTCAATTCATGATTCATGATTCAATTTATAATTCATGATTCATGATTCAATTCATGATTCAAGATTCATGATTCGATTCATGATTCATGATTCGATTCATGATTCATGATTAAATTCATGATTCGATTCATGATTCATGACTCGATTCATGATTCAAGATATGATTCCTGATTCATGATTCAATTCATGATTCATAATTCATGATTCATGATTCAATTCATGATTCATGATTCATGATTCATGATTCATGATTCAATTCATGATTCATGATTCAATTCATGATTCATAATTCATGATTCATGATTCATGATTCATGATTTATGATTCAATTCATGATTCATGATTCGATTCATGATTCATGATTCATGATTTATGATTCAATTCATGATTCATGATTCGATTCATGATTCATGATTCATGATTCAATTCATGATTCATGATTCATGATTTAATTCATGATTCATGATTCATGATTCAATTCATGATTCATGATTCATGATTCAATTCATTATTCATGATTCATGATTCAATTCATGATTCATGATTCATGATTCAATTCATGATTCATGATTCATGATTCATGATTCAATTCATGATTCGATTCATGATTCATGATTCATGTTTCATGATTCGATTCATGATTCATGATTCATGATTCATGATTCAATTCATGATTCAATTCATGATTCATGATTCATGATTCATGATTCAATTCATGATTCATGATTCAATTCATGATTCATGATCCATGATTCAATTCATGATTCATAATTCGATTCATGATTCATGATTCATGATTCATGATTCGATTCATGATTCATGATTCATGATTCATGATTCAATTCATGATTCATGATTCATGATTCATGATTCAATTCATGATTCATGATTCAATTCATGATTCATGATTCATGATTCATGATTCAATTCATGATTCATGATTCAATTCATGACTCATGATTCAATTCATGATTCATGATCCATGATTCAATTCATGATTCATGATTCAATTCATTATTCATGATTCAATTCATGATACATAATTCATGATTCATGATTCAATTCATGATTCATGATTCAAGATTCATGATTCATGATTCAATTCATGATTCGAATCCTGATTCAATTCATGATTCATGATTCAATTAATGATTCATGATTCATGATTCGATTCATGATTCCTGATTCATGATTCAATTCATGATTCATGATTCATGATTCAATTTATGATTCATGATTCGATTCATGATTCTTGATTCATGATTCATGATTCAATTCCTGATTCATGATTCAATTCATGATTCATGATTCATGATTCGATTCATGATTCGATTCATGATTCATGATTCATAATTTAATTCATGATTCATGATTCGATTCATGATTCATGATTCAATTCATGATTCAATTCATGATTCAATTCATGATTCATGATTTATGATTCATGATTCATGATTCAATTCATGATTCATGATTTATGATTCACTTCATGATTCAATTCATGATTCATTATTCATGATTCATGATTCAATTCATGATTTATGATTCATGATTCATGATTCAATTCATGATTCATGATTCAATTCATTAATCGATTCATGATTCAATTCATGATTCAATTCATGATTCAATTCATGATTCCTGGTTCATGATTCATGATTCATGATTCAATTCATGATTCATAATTCATGATTCATGATACGATTCATGATTCATGATTCATGATTCAATTCATGATTCATGATTCATGATTCAATTTATGATTCATGATTCACGATTCAATTCATGATTCATGATTCGATTCATGATTCAATTCATGATTCAATTTATTATTCATGATTCATGATTTAATTCATTATTGAATTCATGATTCATGATTAAATTGAGGATTCAATTCATGATTCATGACTCATTATTCAATTCATGATTCATGATTCATGATTCAATTCATGATTCATGATTCATGATTCAATTCATGATTCATGATTCATGATCATGATTCGATTCATGATTCATGATTCATGATTCAATTCATGATTCATGATTCATGATTCATGATTCATGATTCAATTCATGATTCATGATTCATGATTCATGATTCATGATTCAATTCATAATTCATGATTCATGATTCAATTCATGATTCATGATTCGATTCATGTTTCTTGATTCATGATTCATGATTTGATTCATGATTCATGATTCATGATTCAATTCATGATTCATGATTCATGTTTCATTTCATGATTCATGATTCATGATTCAATTCATGATTCATGATTCATGATTCAATCCATGATTCAATTCATGATTCAAGATTCAATTTATTATTCATGATTCATGATTTAATTCATTATTCAATTCATGATTCATGATTCAAATCAGGATTCAATTCATGATTCATGATTCAATTCATGATTCATGATTCATGATTCAATTCATGATTCATGATTCGATTCATGATTCATGATTAAAATCATAATTCAATTCATGATTCATGATTCACTTCATGATTCAATTCATGATTCATTATTCATGATTCATGATTCAATTCATGATTTATGATTCATGATTCATGATTCAATTCATGATTCATGATTCAATTCATTAATCGATTCATGATTCAATTCATGATTCATGATTCATGATTCGATTCATGATTCAATTCATGATTCATAATTTAATTCATGATTCATGATTCGATTCATGATTCATGATTAAATTCATGATTCAATTCATGATTCATGATTCATGATTCAATTTATGATTCATGATTCATGATTCAATTCATGATTCATGATTTATGATTCACTTCATGATTCAATTCATGATTCATTATTCATGATTCATGATTCATCTCATGATTTATGATTCATGATTCATGATTCAATTCATGATTCATGATTCAATTCATTAATCGATTCATGATTCAATTCATGATTCAATTCTTGATTCATAATTCATGATTCATGATACGATTCATAATTCATGATTCATGATTCAATTCATGATTCATGATTCATGATTCAATTTATGATTCATGATTCATGATTCAATTCATCATTCATGATTCAATTCATGATTCAATTCATGATTCAATTTATTATTCATGATTCATGATTTAATTCATTATTGAATTCATGATTCATGATTAAATTCAGGATTCAATTCATGATTCATGACTCCTTATTCAATTCATGATTCATGATTCAATTCATAAATCATGATTCATGATTCAATTCATGATTCATGATTCATGATTCAATTCATGATTCATGATTCGATTCATGATTCATGATTCACGATTCAATTCATGATTCATGATTCATGATTCATGATTCAATTCCTGATTCATGATTCAATTCATGATTCATAATTTATGATTCATGATTTAAGATTCATGATTCATGATTCAATTCATGATTCATGATTCAATTAATTATTTGAATCCTGATTCATGATTCATGATTCAATTTATGATTCATGATTCATGATTCAATTCATGATTCATAATTCAATTCATGATTCATGATTCATGATTCAATTCGTGATTCATGATTCATGATTCAATTCATGATTCATGATTTATGATTTAATTCATGATTCGAATCCTAATTCAATTTATGATTCATGATTCATGTCATGATTCATGATTCATGATTCATGATTCAATTCATGATTCATGATTCATGATTCATGAATCATGAATCATGAATCATGAATCATGAATCATGAATTGAATCATGATTCATGATTCATGATTCATGATTCAATTCATGATTCATCATTCATGATTCAATACATGATTCATGATTCGATTCATGATTTTTGATTAATGATTCATGATTCGATTCATGATTCATGATTCAATTCATAATTTATGATTCATGATTCATGATTCAATTCATGATTCATGATTCATGATTCATGATTCATGATTCAATTCATAATTTATGATTCATGATTCATGATTCAATTTATGATTCATGATTCGATTCATGATTCATGATTCATGATTCATGATTTGATTCATGATTCATGATTCATGATTCAATTCATGATTCATGATTCATGTTTCATTTCATGATTCATGATTCATGATTCAATTCATGATTCATGATTCATGATTCAATTCATGATTCATGATTCATGATTCAATCCATGATTCAATTCATGATTCATGACTCAATTTATTATTCATGATTCATGATTTTATTCATTTTTCAATTCATAATTCATGATTCAATCAGGATTCAATTCATGATTCATGATTCATGATTCATTTCTTGATTCATGATTCGATTCATGATTCAATTCATGATTCATGATTCATGATTTATGATTCATGATTCATGAATCAATCCTGATTCATGATTCAAGTCATGATTCATAATTTATGATTCATGATTCAATTCATGAATTATGATTCAAGATTCATGATTCATGATTCAATACATAATTCGAATCCTGATTCATGATTCATGAATCATGATTCATGATTCGATTTATGATTCATGATTCATGATTCAATTCATGATTCATGATTCAATTCATGATTCATGATTCAATTTATGATTTTTGATTCATGATTCATGATTCGATTCATGATTCATGATTCATGATTCATGATTTATGATTCATGATTTATGATTCAATTCATGATTCATGATTCAATTCATGATTCATGATTCAATTCATGATTCATAATTCATGATTCATGATTCATAATTCATGATTCATGATTCATGATTCATGATTTATGATTCAATTCATGATTCATGATTCATGATTCGATTCATGATTCATGATTCATGATTTATGATTCAATTCATGATTCATGATTAGATTCATGATTCATGATTCAATTCATGATTCATGATTCATGATTCATGATTTAATTCATGATTCATGATTCATGATTCAAGTCATGATTCATGATTCATGATTCAATACATGATTCATGATTCATGATTCAATTCATGATTCATGATTCATGATTCAATTCATGATTCATTAATCATGATTCATGATTCATGATTCAATTCATGATTCATGATTCATGATTCATGATTCAATTCATGATTCAATTCATGATTCATGATTCATGATTCATGATTTAATTCATGATTCATGATTCATGATTCAAGTCATGATTCATGATTCATGATTCAATTCATGATTCATGATTCATGATTCAATTCATGATTCATGATTCATGATTCAATTCATGATTCATTAATCATGATTCATGATTCATGATTCGATTCATGATTCATGATTCATGATTCATGATTCAATTCATGATTCAATTCATGATTCATGATTCATGATTCATGATTCATGATTCATGATTCAATTCCTGATTCATGATTCAATTCATGATTCATGATCCATGATTCAATTCATGATTCATGATTCGATTCATTATTCATGATTCATGATTCATGATTCAATTCATGATTCATGATTCATGATTCATGATTCAATTCATGATTCATGATTCAATTCATGATTCATGATTCAATTCATGATTCATGATTCAATTCATGATTCATGATTCAATTCATGATTCATGATCCATGATTCAATTCATGATTCATGATTCGATTCATTATTCATGATTCATGATTCATGATTCAATTCATGATTCATGATTCATGATTCATGATTCATGATTCATGATTCATGATTCAATTCATGATTCATGATTCAATTCATGATTCATGATTCAATTCATGATTCATGATTCAATGCATGATTCATGATCCATGATTCAATTCATGATTCATGATTCAATTCATGATTCATGATTCAAGATTCATGATTCATGATTCAATTCATGATTCGAATCCTGATTCAATTCATGATTCATGATTCGATTTATGATTCATGATTCATGATTCAATTCATGATTCATGATTCATGATTCATGATTCATGATTCAAGATTCATGATTCATGATTCAATTCATGATTCGAATCCTGATTCAAGATTCATGATTCATGATTCGATTTATGATTCATGATTCATGATTCAATTCATGATTCATGATTCATGATTCATGATTCATGATTCAATTAATGATTCATGATTCATGATTTGATTCATGATTCCTGATTCATGATTCAATTCATGATTCATGATTCATGATTCAATTTATGATTCATGATTCGATTCATGATTCTTGATTCATGATTCATGATAGAATTCCTGATTCATGATTCAATTCATGATTCATGATTCATGATTCATGATTCATAATTTAATTCATGATTCATGATTCGATTCATGATTCATGATTAAATTCATGATTCAATTCATGATTCATGATTCAATTTATAATTCATGATTCATGATTCAATTCATGATTCAAGATTCATGATTCGATTCATGATTCATGATTCGATTCATGATTCATGATTAAATTCATGATTCGATTCATGATTCATGACTCGATTCATGATTCAAGATATGATTCATGATTCATGATTCAATTCATGATTCATAATTCATGATTCATGATTCAATTCATGATTCATGATTCATGATTCATGATTCAATTCATGATTCATGATTCAATTCATGATTCATAATTCATGATTCATGATTCATGATTCATGATTTATGATTCAATTCATGATTCATGATTCGATTCATGATTCATGATTCATGATTTATGATTCAATTCATGATTCATGATTCGATTCATGATTCATGATTCATGATTCAATTCATGATTCATGATTCATGATTCATGATTCAATTCATGATTCATGATTCAATTCATGATTCATAATTCATGATTCATGATTCATGATTCATGATTTATGATTCAATTCATGATTCATGATTCGATTCATGATTCATGATTCATGATTTATGATTCAATTCATGATTCATGATTCGATTCATGATTCATGATTCATGATTCAATTCATGATTCATGATTCATGATTCATGATTTAATTCATGATTCATGATTCATGATTCAATTCATGATTCATGATTCATGATTCAATTCATTATTCATGATTCATGATTCAATTCATGATTCATGATTCATGATTCAATTCATGATTCATGATTCATGATTCATGATTCAATTCATGATTCGATTCATGATTCTTGATTAAAGATTCATGATTCGATTCATGATTCATGATTCATGATTCATGATTCAATTCATGATTCAATTCATGATTCATGATTCATGATTCATGATTCATGATTCAATTCATGATTCATGATTCAATTCATGATTCATGATTCAATTCATGATTCATGATCCATGATTCAATTCATGATTCATAATTTGATTCATGATTCATGATTCATGATTCATGATTCGATTCATGATTCATGATTCATGATTCATAATTCAATTCATGATTCATGATTCATGATTCATGATTCAATTCATGATTCATGATTCAATTCATGACTCATTATTCAATTCATGATTCATGATCCATGATTCAATTCATGATTCATGATTCAATTCATTATTCATGATTCAATTCATGATACATAATTCATGATTCATGATTCAATTCATGATTCATGATTCAAGATTCATGATTCATGATTCAATTCATGATTCGAATCCTGATTCAATTCATGATTCATGATTCGATTTATGATTCATGATTCATGATTCAATTCATGATTCATGATTCATGATTCAATTAATGATTCATGATTCATGATTCGATTCATGATTCCTGATTCATGATTCAATTCATGATTCATGATTCATGATTCAATTTATAATTCATGATTCGATTCATGATTCTTGATTCATGATTCATGATTCAATTCCTGATTCATGATTCAATTCATGATTCATGATTCATGATTCGATCATGATTCGATTCATGATTCATGATTCATAATTTAATTCATGATTCATGATTCGATTCATGATTCATGATTCAATTCATGATTCATGATTTATGATTCATGATTCAATTCATGATTCATGATTTATGATTCACTTCATGATTCAATTCATGATTTATGATTCATGATTCATGATTCAATTCATGATTCATGATTCAATTCATTAATCGATTCATGATTCAATTCATGATTCAATTCATGATTCAATTCATGATTCCTGGTTCATGATTCATGATTCTTGATTCAATTCATGATTCATAATTCATGATTCATGAAACGATTCATGATTCATGATTCATGATTCAATTCATGATTCATGATTCATGATTCAATTTATGATTCATGATTCATGATTCAATTCATGATTCATGATTCGATTCATGATTCAATTCATGATTCAATTTATTATTCATGATTCATGATTTAATTCATTATTGAATTCATGATTCATGATTAAATTGAGGATTCAATTCATGATTCATGACTCATTATTCAATTCATGATTCATGATTCATGATTCAATTCATGATTCATGATTCATGATTCAATTCATGATTCATGATTCATGATTCGATTCATGATTCATGATTCATGATTCAATTCATGATTCATGATTCATGATTCATGATTCATGATTCAATTCATGATTCATGATTCATGATTCATGATTCAATTCATAATTCATGATTCATGATTCAATTCATGATTCATGATTCGATTCATGTTTCTTGATTCATGATTCATGATTTGATTCATGATTCATGATTCAATTCATAATTCATGATTCATGATTCAATTCATGATTCATGATTCGATTCATGTTTCTTGATTCATGATTCATGATTTGATTCATGATTCATGATTCATGATTCAATTCATGATTCATGATTCATGTTTCATTTCATGATTCATGATTCATGATTCAATTCATGATTCATGATTCATGATTCAATCCATGATTCAATTCATGATTCAAGATTCAATTTATTATTCATGATTCATGATTTAATTCATTATTCAATTCATGATTCATGATTCAAATCAGGATTCAATTCATGAATTATGATTCAATTCATGATTCATGATTCAATTCATGATTCATGATTCGATTCATGATTCATGATTAAAATCATAATTCAATTCATGATTCATGATTCATGATTCACTTCATGATTCAATTCATGATTCATTATTCATGATTCATGATTCAATTCATGATTTATGATTCATGATTCATGATTCAATTCATGATTCATGATTCAATTCATTAATCGATTCATGATTCAATTCATGATTCATGATTCATGATTCGATTCATGATTCAATTCATGATTCATGATTCATAATTTAATTCATGATTCATGATTCGATTCATGATTCATGATTAAATTCATGATTCAATTCATGATTCATGATTCATGATTCAATTTATGATTCATGATTCATGATTCAATTCATGATTCATGATTTATGATTCACTTCATGATTCAATTCATGATTCATTATTCATGATTCATGATTCAATTCATGATTTATGATTCATGATTCATGATTCAATTCATGATTCATGATTCAATTCATTAATCGATTCATGATTCAATTCATGATTCAATTCTTGATTCATAATTCATGATTCATGATACGATTCATAATTCATGATTCATGATTCAATTCATGATTCATGATTCATGATTCAATTTATGATTCATGATTCATGATTCAATTCATGATTCATGATTCGATTCATGATTCAATTCATGATTCAATTTATTATTCATGATTCATGATTTAATTCATTATTGAATTCATGATTCATGATTAAATTCAGGATTCAATTCATGATTCATGACTCATTATTCAATTCATGATTCATGATTCAATTCATGATTCATGATTCATGATTCAATTCATGATTCATGATTCATGATTCAATTCATTATTCATGATTCGATTCATGATTTTTGATTCATGATTCATGATTTGATTCATGATTCATGATTCATGATTCAATTCATGATTCATGATTCATCATTCAATTCATGATTCATGATTCATGATTCAATTCATAATTCATGATTCATGATTCAATTCATGATTCATGATTTGATTCATGTTTCTTGATTCATGATTCATGATTTGATTCATGATTCATGATTCATGATTCATGATTCATGATTCATGATTCATGTTTCATTTA